>NC_058134.1:128679268-128790852 GCF_016433145.1 Gracilinanus agilis
GAAAGAAAGAAAGAAAGAAAGAAAGGAAGGAAGGAAGGAAGGAAGGAAGGAAGGAAGGAAGGAAGGAAGGAAGGAAGGAAGGAAGGAAGAAACAAAGGAAGAAGAGAGGGAGGGAGGGAAAAGAGGATTACAGAAATAATGGGGACAGATTGAGAGGACCATGCTGTGATGTTTTACAATTATCTACCAGTGATTCTATTGGTTGAATGGATTTAAATTCTTGCCTTCCTCCAAAAATGTGAGATTCGAATTAATAAGACAGTGACTATATCATTGAGCTTCCTTGTCTGAGGTTGCCATTTTCTGATCTGTGTTAGGACCAAAACCTTCCATCTCACTTTGTAACTGACCTTTGATCAGCCTGCGCCATCCTTTCCCTAGATACAATCAAGAGAGTTTCTGAAAATCCCTCTACTGAGACCTGCTGCTGTGGCTGCTGTTTCTGAATGTGATTGTTGTATTCCATTAGGCAATGCTCTGAGGACTGTGCTAGCAAACCCTCCTGATTTTAATTAAAAGTAGACCAAGCATAGCAGAGAGGTTGCCAATATAGCAGGGTACTGAGTCCTGGATCTACTCAGCAGAGAGAAGAATAGGGTTTGAGATGATAGAGTGAATTTATTTTCTTTTTTAGCTTGGGGATGAGTTACATGAGTTATCCAGCACATGGTCATAATGTAGTTAACCAAAGGATAATCTCCAGAAAATGAGAGTGAAGCTCTAACCATAACCATAACATAAGGCAGGGGATAAGACTGGGACCTTCTTCCCACCCTACCCCCACTATTACTGTCAGTGATTTGGACATAGTAATTCTGATGGGAAGTTGGTTGCCTGAATGATTGCATTGATGGGATCACAGATCTATTGAAGTATGAAGGAGTAGAAATGAGAGTGACTGAACAGATAATTTCTTAGGTACCTTGCAACACTTATATAACTATGATTAATGAGAAAGTAGATTAGATAAAAGACCAGCCTGCGATCTTCCAGTTCCTTTAACTCCTACCTCTAACACCTCTTACCTGCTGTAACTTGAGTGTCTTAATCCTTAAGAGCCCAAGGCAATTTTCTAAATCATACCACAAATTAGAAAGAATTGTTGGCCTGCATCATTGAAGGGAATTTCTACATGAGCTGTTCCCTATACTAATGAAATCAAGGGTTTAAACCAAAAGGAAAAAAAATAGATGAATAGAAATAACACTGATTTGGAGTCAAAAATACTGAGCTGGAGTATTAGCAAGTCACTTAAAACCTCTATGCTTCATTTTAATCATCTGAAGAATGGAGGAGACTAAAAAGTGGAAAGTTTCAACTATAATTCATATGGAATGGTCCCATGGTCCTTAGGGTACAATGACAAAAAGAACAGTAATGACTATTTTTAATGTCATTATTTAACATTGCTATTCCCAGGACTCTTAGGGTTGAACCCATTAAAATATGAAGGGATATGGTGCTCAAGGGAGTGGTAGAGGTTTGACTTGCCAGCCATATGTTATCTCCTGTCATTTCCTCAGAATGTCTTGTTGATTTATCTAACTCTGCACTCGTGCTGGAGGAGGGTCCTTCTTCTCCCCTCTCCACACACATCTAAGGATATTTCTCACATGACTCACCCCTCTGCCCAGCAGCCCAATGGAAGTGCTTCCTCCCTTCCCTGTGTGGAGTTTTCTTCCCTCCCTTGTCTGGGGTAAGGGGAGGGGGGCTCACATGTGGCTTTCCCCAGATGATAGCTATGAGGGTTGGGCTGGAATCAAGATTGGTAATCTGGGGAGATCCTGCCACTCCCAGAGCTCCTGTGCCTACCTTCCTTTTGGAGGCTTTTGGTCAGTAGTTACTGCTGCTGATGATGAAGAAGATAGGTCTTCTAGCCACAATAATTTATCCCTTAAATGGTGCTTGTGGTATATTAGATTAGAAAGGTAAGAATAGATGAGAATAATTAATGTTGAAGTGTCTTTGGAAAGACAGGAACACTAATACACTGTCAATGTAGTTGTGTGTTGGTCTAACCATTCTAGAAAACAATTTTAATTATAATAATAAAGTGATTAAAATCACCATATTTTATTTTAATTCCAAGATCCAGCTATTATGAATATATGCCAAGGACGTTAAAGATATAAAGAAAAGTTTTTCATATACATCAAAATATTCTCAGCAACACTGTATAATATCAAAGAACTGGAAACAAAGTAGATGCCTTTTGGTTGACAAACAGCTAAATAATGAATACAATCAAACAGAAATGTGTGTGATAAATATTACAACATTGCAAATTAAAAACAAAACAAAACAACAGAAAGAATTCAGAAAAGCCTACGGAGATATGAACTGGTGCAACCAAAAGTAAGGAGAAACAAGAAAATAATATATACAATGACCAAATTTAAAAATTTAAAAATGAAACTGCTATAAAAGTATGATGATCATGCTCAGCCTATAAGAGAAGATGAAGAAATTCACTTTCCTCTTTTCTTTGTAGAAGTAGAGTGGGGAGAATTATGAGTGTGAAGCATTGCATGCAGAATCAGACTCAGTTAATAGGCTGATTATTTTTATTGGATTGTTTTTTCCTCATCTTTTGTTTTGTTATAAAGAATTGTTTGTGGATAGGGAAGGCAGAAGTGACATATTTTTAAATGAAGGTGACAAAAACAAAAGATACAAATATTTTTAAAAAAAGCATAATCTTCCACTAAGCAAATCAAAAGTAAACTATGTAAAAGGAATATACCTGGGCTTAACCTGATCAGATGGTGTAATTAAGGGATATTGTATGCCTCCTAATGAAATACTCATTTTAACTATAGAATGAGAAAAAATTATTCTATTGTCAAAACTGGCAAGGAGTTCTGTTCCCAAACTTGCAAAAGCCAGCTTTGGGGTCAGTCTGGGGGCAGTTTTAATAACATGAAGACAGTTTATGTTCCCTTGAGTGCATTGAATATTTCTGCTCTGTAAGTATATGAAAGAGTTTGCAGCTCACACCTGTTTTTACTAAAAATGAGTTGCTTTCAGCCGTCTCTACAGTTGCATTATCAAGATTTATTCTCTGCGGACCAGAAATATTTGTGCTGTTCCTTGCGTGTTTACTCCTTGGGAATAAATTTTAGTTAAACCACTCCAGTTGTGGTGAGGCATTTTGACTGAAGCAGGTGTATTCTGACAATACACTAATTCTTTTTGATCAACTGTCTTGACACATTTACTCATAAGGGCCTGTCTCAGCAGCCCATACAAAAGCTATGGATTTGGGTAAAAATGACTAAATTCAGACTACGGGTGCTATGGCTCAAATTATTATTTCTCAATTCTTTTTCCTGGATCCTGCTACATCATAATAATTTCCCTTAAATACCTTTTTGTGGGTTTCCTTGGATGGGGTTTCTCTACAGGGACAACTCCCAAATTTGCCTTCCCACCCTCCCCACCACCCGCCACCCTGATAATTGGCTTGCCTCCCTGCCTACTGTGATAACCTTTTTTTAGAACTGGCCTCATTCTGGCTGCTCTGTATGGCATCCCCTCAAGGGCAATTATCTATCCTAGAAGACAGAGAATCCAGTGATATACACAAGGAGGTGAGGGCTAAGAAGTGTCTCCAGAGCCAAGTCATCTAATTTGTGTGGTATTCTTCCTGCTGCACAGCCTAATGCTGGGCTCCGTGTCAGTCACACACTACGTTAGGGAATTATATTCTCTTGTGAAGTCTGAATTAATTTTTTTGTTATCTTCCTATGCTCTTGGAGTAACATAATTTAAACTAACTATATTACTGGGTGTCATTCAACTAAGTTTGCACTTAAACTCAACCTGTTTTAACAATTAGAGCAGCCATATGATAATTTAGAAAGTGCAAGGCTGGAAGTAGGGAAGGCTTGAGTTTAAATTCTCCATTTAATGCATCCTAAAGTGATGGGCATTAATTGTTAGATACTTCAGTTTCTACATCTGCAAAAAGAGGAAGTAGCATTAAATAACCTTTAAGATTTCTTCTAGCCCTAAAACTATGATCCTATGAGTTATTTGCTATGTCACAAAAAAGGTTTCCTAGCATCTCAGTGGTGCAGTGGATAGCCCTAGAGTGGAGGAGGAGCTGAGTTCAAATCTATCCTCAGATACTTACTTAGCTGTGTGACTCTGGGAAAATAACTTAACCCTATTTGCCTCAGTTTCCTCATCTGTAAGATGAGCTGGAGAAGGAAATGGCAAGCTGCTCCATATCCTTTCCAAGAAAATCCCAAATGTGGTCATAAAGAGTTGGACATCACTAAGCAATAAAATAACAGAGGTTTCAATTTGTGCTGGGAAAGGGACTTCCTATACTGAGTAAATTAAGTTTTTTAGGTATGCAGATTTTTTTTATTATAGAGGGAGCTAGGTGGCACAGTGGACAGAGCTCTAGGCCTGGAGTCAGGAAGACTTAAGTTCAAATTGAACATTAGTTTACTAGCTGTCTGAACCTAGGCAAATCATTTAACCTCTATTTGTCTTGGGTTTCCTCAGCCCCAAATGGAGATAATAACAGCATCCACTTTGGAGGGTATCTGTGAGGATCAGAGATAAAAATTGTAAAGATTTTAGCCCAATGCCTGGCACATAATAAGTGCTAAAAACATTTTAGCTATTATTAAAATGGAGATAATAATAGTACCTACTTTGTGGGGTTGTTGTGAGGACCAAATGAAATAATATCTGTAGAGTTTAACACAATGCTCTGCATATAGTAGGCAATATATAAATAGCTGTTCCTTATAGTGAAACTCATAGTTCTCTGGGAGATTATCAAATGAGATTAAATGAAATAGTTCCAATAAAGTCATATGTTCAAACTTCACAGGGCCATTCAGCTTTACTATGCCCTGTGATCACAGGCTACCATCTGGTCTTTTTGCCAATATGTCTTTTTGGTCACAAAGGAGTCTTAGGTGATGGTCTAGATTGTCTAACTTAAATCTGTCACTACTTCTGCAAAAGCAACTCTAGCTGAGTAATTTACTGATTCTGAATCAGTAACATCAAGTAAGCAAGTCACTTGGCTCCCCATCCTCCAATGCCTCAGACACTTCTCTGAGATTAAACTACAGAAAAATTGCTGATTTGCAAGTAGAGGTTAAACATCTTCCACTGATAAAACCACAAATCAGATTTAAAATCCTGCCCCCAATTTATAATATCATATAGACCCAGTGTCCCCTACAATCCTTTACAGAACTAAATCTATGATCTTATAATCTTCCTATAAAATACAAGAGCCAAAGCCACTTGCAAACTAACAAATCAATTTCAGAAGTTCCTATACATGTTCCATCACAGTTCCATAAGGGTATATTTGTGGGTCAGGGAAGCTAGGTGGCATAATGAAGAGAGTGTCCGAAATGGAGTCAGGAGACTCATCTTTCTGGGCTCAAATCTGGCTTCAAATACTAAATAGCTGTGTGACATTGAGCAAGTCAGTTAACCCTGTTTGCCTCAGTTTCCTCATCTCTAAAAAGATCTGTGAAGGAAATGCCAAACCACTTGAGTATCTTTGCCAAGAAAACCCCAAATGGAGTCACAAAGAGTCAGACATGACTGGAAAAACAACCGAACAAAACTGAAAAAAACAATTTATAAAGCTATTAAACCAAAAGAAATGACTAGTCCTCTCTCCTAAAGCCAGCCAGGTAAGGAAGGCTTTCCCTAGAGTGCCACGAAAGCTCAGGTAACACTTCTGACAGTTTATGCTAGAGCTTTTTAATATCTCCAGTAGCCATCAGCCTCCTCACCCCCTTAAAGAGAAAACACAGCCTACACTCTATCAAGAGCAAGCTCCTTGTGTACAAAATGTTATATAGCAAGAAAAAGAAAGAAAAAAAGAAAAGGGGAAACCAAGGAACAGGGGAGGGGGGAAGGAGGAAGAAGAGGTTTTGAAAACAGCCAGAGAACCACCATGCACCTTCCTTCTTCAAGAATGCTAGGCATTGCAGCCTGGTCCCACCTCCTCAGACAACATTTGGCACTGCATCCACACAAAACTAGTACAATTTCTGCCTTATTTTTATTGGATACACACTGTCTTCTCTATCTTAATTGTTTTTCCTTATACCTTTTAGCCTTTTATCGATTTATCCTCTAATTGTTCCACTTATGTAAATATCACCTCCCCAAGACTTTGAGTTCCTTGCTAATACAGACGATTTTGTACTGTTCTATGGCACCTACCTTAGTGACAGGCATATAAAAGTCATTAGACAAATATTGTATCTGCTTCATGATTATTTTATCACTTGTATCAGTCAAGCTGCTCTATTCTTGACATTACATTGAATGAAAGAACATATGTTAGCTTTATAAAAGACTAAATTGATGAAGTATTCATCTAGAGAAAAATTGCCACGTCTGCCCTACCTTGTCATTTCCCAGAACTCCTGCACTTTGATTTATTCAAGTAGAATGGATATTATCAGAGGTTCTACTAATGGGGAAGTCCCAAGGGCAATTCCAAATCTATGGCCTTTTGTTTAATGAATCTGATGTAGAGGATGTTATCAGAAGCAACTCTGGACAGCATAATAATAATAATAACTAAAATTTATATACTCTTTAAGGTTTTCAAAGTGGTCTACATATGTTAACTCATTTGACCATCACAATAACCCTGTCCAGTAGGTACTATTATTATCCTCACTTTATAGGTAAGGAAATTAAGGCTAAGATATTTTAAATGATTTGTCAGGGATTATCAGCTAAAGTATCTGAATCAAAATCTAAACTCGGGTCTTCCCAACTTCAAGTTTCACATTGCCATAGCCATTCCTGAGGACAACTACTAGACTAAAATTTAAAGGATAAAACTATTTATTTCACCTATATAGTAGTGAATGTCTCTGTTGACCACTCACTTGGGACTTAAATCTCCCTTGGTAGGAAATTTAAAAGTAATCCTAGGCCTAGGAACCTTTTCTTTCCCCCAGTAGGCTTTATTCCTCAGAATTTCATGTCTTAGTAATCAATTTTTCCTGCAATATAATTCACAGACCATTAGGACTGGTTACTTCTGATTGGAGAGTAGACAGCTCGTCTCAGAATCTCCACTTAAGAATGGTGGCCTGGTCAGCCATCTCTTCATTTCCTGCAAAGCAGCAATTCTCTGGATTTCTCCATCAAGACCACAATACAGGGTGCCTTTCTCCCTGCCTTCCCTCCACTTTTTTCAGCTTCCTGTTGTAGGTTGTCTTTTCCAATCAAGTTGTAAGCTCCCTAAGGGTCAGCATTTAGCATGTCTGACACACTGCAGACACAGCAAATATTTATTGATCATTAACATATTCACATATCTTTGTAAATGATTGATGTAAACTTGGTATTCAAGGATGATTTGATCCACACTGAAAATAGGCTGAGAGACAGACAGACAGACAGACAGACAGACAGACACAGATACACAGAGAGAGACAGAGAGAGAGACAGAGAGACACAGAGAGAGGTCTAAGCATCAGTAGACACTAGAGACTAGGGATCTTAGAGTCTAGAAATCTGAGAGTCTGTAGTCCTCCACAGATCTTCAATAGCTCAGATTTGATCAAATTATCCTTGATACTTTGATTCAATTGCTCATACCCAAAAAGATGTGAATAGGTCAGCTAGTACTCAGACCTTAAGTATTTATTCACCATTCCTTTTATCAAGAAGATAATCAATATTCCATACAAAAGCCTCATCCATTAAACTGCAGCTCGGTTTTTGGTCACACTGTCTACACAAGAATTGGAGCCTTTTATAAAATAAATGGCATGACAGTGCAAACACAATTAATCATAGCACCATGGAATGGCCCAATAGTGACAAATTATTATAGTATGAACGACCAGACTTTACCAATTATATCAGGAGAATCAAATACCCTTATGCCTAGACTGTCTAAACACAAAATATGGAAGATAAAGACCTAACTACTTGTGAAGCAATAAATATTTTGCAAATATTTCCTAGGGTTCCACAGTATGCCCTGTTCCAGTCTTCTGAACCAGAACAAATAATTATTGTTTAATAAGTAAACTGATTTAATTACCATCTTTTTGTGACTATGTCTAGTTATTAAGGAGGATTTAATTCAACTGCCCAACTCTAGAAATAGTAGTTGGACTAAGAAATGATCCCAGAACAACTGGTTGATGGTTAGTTTAAAAAGGGAATAAACAACTATTTTACATGTTTTTAAAATCTTATTAACTTGTAGGTAAAAGTCTCAAACAGACGCATTTACAATTCATCTATCCCTTCTAGCTTTCTGATGCCTTGTCCTAATAGCAGAATCACAGCCTTTTATGGCTTAGAAAGCTCTTACTTCTAATAATCCTTTGGGATAGGCAATGCAAGCATTATTATCGCAACTGAGGTAACCAAGTGCTCAGAATGCTAGACCTGGCTGGAATCAAGAAGATCTGAATTCAAATCTATTCTTGGAATTTTTTAGCTTTGTGACTTTGGACAAGTCAAGAAGTCCTTTCTCAGGCTATTTCCTCATCTATAAAATAAGAATAATAATACCTGCCTCCAAAATTTGTTATATATATATATATATATATATATATATATATGTATGTATGTATGTACATCTCCAGAGATATAAGCAAATGCGATTATATTTGTAATGCATTTTGCAAACTTTAAAGGCTACCTATTATAAGGCCATTTGACAGCTATGGAAACTAAGGCTGAAAGAGATTAAATGTTTTTGCCTGAGGTCGTACAGTAAGCATTAGACCCGGGATTCAAATTCAGGTTACCTAATACAAGACCAGCATTCTTTCAATTATGCCTGGATACATCTTCTAGATAAAAACTAAATTATACTTTATCAAGATTTTCTTTTCTTAGATCAAGGATAGCAGCTTTCCTTGATTCTGTTAGGATTTCTCTTTTTATTTTTTTTTTAGAAAAAAGAAGCATGATTGCTAGCCTCAATGATTTCTCTGAAAAGCTCCATCACCTGCTATTTAAAAGTCCTTTGGGTGGAGTTTAATAAGAGCTATGTGGGAGGAGAGCTCACTTTTTGAAATCTAGCTTGTTTGCAACACATTCCTGTAAATCATTTAGTCCCATTTGTCCTTGTTATACCTGGCTACATATGGCACATTCTCTGACTGTCCTACAAACATGATAACCAATTCAAACAGCTTTTTCTGCTGTTTTTATATTAGTTTGTTCTAAAGTGACAAACAACTATCTCTGACTCTTTAGAATATTATTAGAAATTTCAGGGCACAATAAAGGCATTTAAAATAGGCTTTAAACAGGAGAGCATGCGATTAGTGTTCTAGTACCCATCAAAATATTAACTTCTCTCTTGACAATTAACCCTCTTCTTTACCCAATAATAGTAACATGGAGTTATACAGCCAACTATAAAACTTTAAAATATTGATTGTAGGGGGCTAGCTAGGTGGCTCAGTGGATTGCAAGCCAGGGCTAGAGGCAGGAGATCCTGAGTTCCAATCTGGCCTCAGACACTTCTTATGTTCAGAATAAATGATAGATATTTACATGGTAGAATTCACTATTTTAAGTCTGCCTCTATAGCTTGGTGATCTCATCAGCTCCCCTAGATTCAATTATTATCTCTATGTGGTTGGCTCTCAAATCAAATTATCTAGCCTTAATTTCTCTCCTGACCTATAGTCTTGTATGTCTACCTACTGAACATCTCAAACTGGGTGTCTCATGGATATCTTCAATACAATAGAGCCAACAAGAAACTGATTATCTTTCCCATCAAACTTTCCCCCTTATAATTTTGCCTGTATGAAGAACAGCACTATCCTTCCACTCACCCAATCACAAATCTTAGATATTATCCTCATTGGCTCCCTCTTCAACCTCCCATATGTCATCTGTGGTGAAGGTCTGTATTTTCTACCTTCGTGACACGTCTTGTATCTAGCTCCTTCTTTCCTCTAATTGTGCCACCACTCACCACTCTGATATAGCCCTTCCTCCTCTCTTTCTTTGACTGTTGCTCTTTGATCTTCCTGCCTAAAGTCTCACGCCACTCCAGTCATCCTCCATTCAGTTTCAAGCTTCCTAAAACACAAGTCTAACCATGTCACACACCCCAAGGTAATAAACTTCAATGGCTCCCTATTACCGCCAAGATTAAATATAAAATCCACTATTTGACTTTTTTTTTAAAGTTAGCTTCTGTCTTAGAAGCAATACTAAGTATTGGTTCTAAGGTAGAAGAGTGGTAAGGGCTAAGCAATGGTGGTTTAAGTGACTTACCCAGGGTCACACAGATAGGAAGAATCTGAGGCCAGATTTGAGCTCCTGATTTCTTGTCTCCAGGTCTGGCTCTCTAACCACTTAACAACCGCGCTGCATCCATTATTTGACTTTTAAAGCCCTTCATAACCAAGCTCTTCTCTATCTTTCCAGCCATTTAATACTGTCCTCTCTTCTATATATTCTGTCATACAGGGACACTGACCTCTGTGTTATTCTTCACACAAACACTATCTCCCAGCTCTTGGCATTTTTTCTGGACATTCCCCATGCTCAAAATGCTTTCCTTCCCCATCTCCACCTCTTGGCTTCACTGGCTTCCTTCAAATTTCTGCTTAAGTCCCATCTTCTATTTAAAAAGTCTTTCCTGGTTGTCTTTAACCTTAGTGCTTTCCTTCTAAGGCTAGTCTCAATTTATTCTGCATATATTTTGGCTGTACATAGTTGCTTGTCTATTTTCTTTCTCATTAGATTGTGAGCTACTTGAAAACAGGGACTATATTTTGACTTTCTTTTATCTCTGGTGCTTAGCACAGTGCCTGGCACACATTAGATCTTTAATAAATGTACATTGACTTAAATATATTCAGAACAAACTACATAGATAACTCTCTGTTACACATATATTTGGTATATTTTATTATTATATATATTAATATATTCTGAATAGATACACATACAATGTCCTAAAAGTCTTGGTAAAATTTTAAATTTAATAGCTTAAAAGTTCACTAAAACTTTCGAGACAGCCTGTATAAAGTCTTAGAAGACTGATCATTTGTCAGCCTTTATATATTTTTCCAAATCGTTAATGAACATTTTGAATAGAACAGGGTAAGATCAGAGAGGCCTATAGCTTACCATTAGGTATTTCTCCAAAAAGCTGACATTTATCTATTAATCTCCATTTACGGTTCCAGTATTTCAGACAGTTTTGAATTGACATAACTACATGGGCCATAACTCTATGCCTTGAAATATTTTTATCCTCTCTTAAATCAATGAGCTCCCCACCCCTATCACTGGAAGCTACTGGATTTCATGTAAATCTTATTAATAATTTCAGCTAGAGAGGCAATGTAGTGTAGCAGATAGAATATTTTGACATCAGAGTAAGGAAGACTTAGTTCAAGTACCACCTCTGATGCAGACCGGCTCTGGATCTTTAGACAAGTCACTTAAATTTTTGATATCCCCAGCAACTATCTAAGCCATAAAGTTAAAGAGAAATTGTTGATCTACTTTGGTAGAAGAAACTGTATCAGGGGTTCCATATACTAGAGAAATAACAAAATGGCTATTTTTTTTTTCAAAAAGGGAACCCAGGTAATTTTCAGCACCTATAGAAGTGATGGCAAACCTATGGTACAGGTGCCAAAGATGGCATGCAGAGCACACTGTCTGTGGGAACATGGCCATTCCTCCCTGCCCCAGAGATCATTACTAGAAAGGCAGAGGGACTTAGGCGGAGCTGTTCCCCTCCCCCTCTCCACTGTGCCTGACAACATTTTTTCGTATCACCAGCTTCTCTGCCCAGCAGCCAATGGGAGTGCAAAGTGGGTGAGGTGGGTAGCTCATAGGAGGAAGAGCTGGAGGGGAGGGGAGCACTCAGGTCACACCCCTCCCCCTTTCTATACTCTCTGAGAACATTCCTCACTTCACCCACCCCTCCACCCAGCAGCCCAATGAGAACTCTTTCTCCCTCCCCTCTGTGGATTAAGATGGGGGTGCAACATACCAGCATGTGGTGGGGGAAGAGGCATGGTACTCGGTCTAGTCTGGGGGTGGGGTCCAGCATCATCTCTAAAAGGTTCTCCATCACTGGTCTATAGTATATCTTTTCTGTGCCATATTTTAAACATTTCTGCAAAATATTTCAAAACTCAGTAAATACTAGTTAATTTTGCCTTATGAGTCTACATATGAGTCGTTCTAGGTAGCAAGGAACATTGGGCTAAGGATATAGCATGGATTCAACAGTATTCCACAAATTACAAGAAGCCTAGCAAAGATTTTGAGTCATCTTTGCAATCAATCACTCTTATCTAACTTTAGAAATTCTTTTTTTTTTTGCTGAATTTTCTACTATGATAATTCTAGATCTGTTAGAATGAACAAGTAAGAAAAGGAGAATAGAAGAAGCAATAGTATCCCTGAGGATACTAATTAAAGCACTGAAACTTGAAAGCTTTATTGAGAATGCAATTTACATGCATGTGAATTAAATGCAAATCACATATATATTTGCATATATATATATATTTCTTGCATGTAGCCCTTCCAACTCTCATATATTTAATTGGAACCCTTTTCTATATATCTTATTGCTCAATCAACCTTGACAACGTTATTTTTTTATAACCCTTACTTTCTGTCTTAAAATAAATATTCTATATTGGTTCTAAGGCAGAAGAGCAATAAAGGCTAGGATATAGGGGTTAAGTGACTTGCCCAGGATGAGGCTAGATTTGAACCTAGAACCTCCCATCTCTAGGCTTGGTTCTCAATCCGCTGAGCCACTTAGCTGCTACCTTAGCAATATTATAAGGAACTAACTAATACCTAGAAACATTTCAGCTATTCTGGAATCAGGGAAGGGGTCAGAATAACCCCTCCTTTTCCTATTTAGCTTCATCCAAAGCATTTGGGTGCATACTCTCCCCTCTACCATCATGGTCCCTGAAAAAGTCCACTTAAAATTAAAGTGGCAATTACAAAGCATTTCCATCATCAAGTTTAAGGTATGGTATAAAACAGTGGTTCCCAAACTTTTTAGACCTACCGCCCCATTCCCAGAAAAAATATTACTTAGCCCCCTGGAAATTAATTTTTTTAAATTTTAATAGCAATTAATAGGAAAGATAAATGCACCTGTGGCCATCACCACTCCCTTGGATTGCTGCAGCACCCACCAGGGGGCAGTGGCACCCACTTTGGGAATCACTGGCATAAACAATGAACAAATTACTACTCTCTTACTTGCAGGACACAGCATCTTGGCTGCTAGGTTAATCCACATCTGAGCTGAAATAAACAGGCGGCAACTCAGGGCTGACTCTTTCTTGGGCTCAGCTACTGTATGGTTCTTCTGTCCTTTCAAAGCTCACAAGATTATAGCCCAGTCCATTACATTTCTAATAGACATTTGCCTAGACATATGAAAGGAGAAACCTACTAGGGACAGAATAAATTGAAGAGTCATGAGTTCAAAACCACAAATCAGCTAGAGTTAAGAAAGAAGGCGATTAGAGTACCCTTAGAGTAATCCTTTTTTCTTCATTGGCCATCCAGAAAGAGAAGGCTTGAGTTTCTTTGTTGGAGCTTCTAATATTCACACTAAATTTTGTCTCTGCATCATCAAACAACAAACAGGCAGGAAAGAATCATAGAATACCTGCATATTCTCTAAAGAAAAAGGCAGGGTCCTTCATTAGATATGCTTAGAAGTCAGAAGATAAAAGAAAATAGAACACTGCACACATTTAATAGACTAGGTCCCCATTGGACAGTATCTTGTTATATTAATAAAACCACATTGGTTTCTGAACATGACGCCAAGAATTTTTTGTTGTTGTGTGTCTTTAGAAGCTGTGGCTTCTGTGGAGGTAATGGCTATAGTACCTTCAAAAGAAGTTGCCAAGTCATATCTATACAAGGATTTCTTTCCTGGACTATGGTTGTAGGTTCAAGCTGGAAGCAGGACATGTAGTATCAATTAATTATGTGGCACCTACTATATGCCCTATGGATGCAAAAAGAGGCAAATGAAAGTCCAGGACCTCTAGGAACTTACAATCTAGTAGGTGAGACAATGTGTAAAGAAATATATACAAAGAAAGCTATATATAAGACTAATAGGAGATAATTAACAGAAGGAAGATACAAAAATTAAGAGAAGTTGGGGAAAGCTTTCTATAAAATATGGGATTTTAGTTAGGATGAAAGGAAGCCAGGGAGGTCAGTAGTGAGAATGGAGGAAGGAGAGCATTGCAGAGATGGGAGACAGCCAGAGAGAATATTTGGAGCTGAGGAATGGAGTGTCTTGTTTGTGGCAGAGTCAGGAGCCCAATATCATTTGGTTGAAGAATGCATTCTGGGGAAGAAGGTGTAAGAACTCTGGAAAGGTAGGTGGGTCGAGTTGATGGAGAGCTTTGAATGCCAAATAGAAGAAACAGAAGAAACAATGCAATTCCCAGGACTCTTTGACTTGTCCAAACTGCCTCTATTTTTTCTTCATTCAAATAATGTGAATCTTTAGGATTCAGTAAGTGCCTGTTGGACAGCTTGGACAGTATGAATGAATATAATGGAAGAACAAATCTTTTAGGAGCTGACAGTGCAATTTAGGAATTCTGTAACTACTCCCCACTTACCCTGCTAGGTGCCAAGTGATTCAGCTGAAATTGTTCTCAATCACCCTGAAAATCTTTCTTTTGAATTCTTTATTAGCATAATTAAGCAATGTCAGTGATACTCCTTTGTGTCATAACTTACATCTTTGCTTTTACTCCACCATGCTACTTAGAGTTCTATAGAGAGAAGTTTTAAACAGAAATATTTAAATGTCTCTTCTAATCAAGGAAGGTATGAACATTTTAAGAATACAGTAATATTAGAGATAAGGAGAAATGAAGTTCAATTTGGATGGTATTGAGTTTAAGTGTGCTGGAGTGGTGAGCTTCTTGGATTTAGCTGGTCCTTAAATAATAAAATCATGGAATATCAGATTTGGAAAGAAATTTAAAGGTCATTTGATTCACTGTTCTCCATCTACCCCAACTCCCACCCCTGAAAGATAAATAGCATTTTTACTTACTTTCCCCAACACAGACTTTCCAAATATGCAACATCAAATCATCCCTTGTAACAAATGAAAACAGTTAAAACAAAAATATGTAACAAAAACACAGCATATGTGACATTCATTCCTTTTTTATCCCATGTTTCTCCTGTGAGGAAGTTCATTTCATTATATCTTCTCTAGTCCGTTTAGTCATTACAGATTAATTACTGATTATAGAGAAATATCTTGGTTCAAGTGCTTTTTGGTATTTTCTTTTTGAATCATCTTGTCCTAGTCATTTTATCTTGATTCTTTCTTCATTCTGAATCCGTACTTACAGGTCTTACCATGAATTCCTTATTTCTTGTAGATTAATTGTATTCCAGTTTAAATATACCATAATTTGTCCAGTCCTAATCAATAAGCAGAGATTTAAAAAAATATTTTTGCTACTACAAAAACTGCTCTTATGAATATTCTTATGCATATGGGACCCTTCTTTTTTTCTGACTTCCATACACATAAATGTGTATGTGTGTATAGAGATTGATATCTACCTATATCTATACCTATCTATATGTCTACACATAGATATAAGGACTTTGGGTTCCAGTATTTTACTTGTATTTTTCTTTTTTCTTAATAATCAGCTACTATTTGGAGTTGTTTCTGGATCTTACTCATCCATTTATTTATATTTCTTTTTCCCCCCTTAACGAATAGGATTGGGATTAACAAAAGTGAGAAGATGGCATTTCAGGAGCTAGAATCAACATAAAAGCAAAAAGGAGGAAATAAGCATGGCACAGTAGTTCAAAGGGAGTCTGATAGAGAACAGTTGGTATGCATTGGCAAATGAGCTTCAAGTGTCAGATGCCATAGAACCTTGAATGTCATTAAAAGGAATTTACATTGGAAAGACAGTTTGGTGAAAGCTTTCAGTGAAGAGCACACAGGAAACTTAGGTTCTGCTCTTGACTTTGCTACTGAGTAGCATGTAACCAAAGGATCAGTTGTTTAACTTTTCTGGGTCTCAGTTTGCTCATTTATAAGATGAGTGAATTGAACTAGCTGATCTCTGTAGACCCATCCAGTTCTAAAACTATATTTCTAGGACTCTATGACTTGGTGCAGTAGGCAGTAGGGAGCTTTTAGAGATTTTGAATATAGCCATGGCACCATCAAAGATTAGTCTAGTGACTGTCGGCTTGATGGATTTTAGATGAGGCAAAACTGGATTTAGAGAAGCTAATGGACAGACTATTACCACAATCTTGTGGGGGCATTGGGTTTGCAGAAGGACAAAATAGATATTCTGAAGGAAGAAATAAAAGGACATGGCAATGAATTACTTATTGGGAAGAAGGAAAGAAAATAGTTAGGGATTTCTAGTTTGGAAGACTAGAAGAATAGAAACTCAAACTAGAAGAATAGAAACTCAAACAATCACCATTTTTAGGATTCTGACTCAGTGCCTAGCCTGCATTTTCTAATGGCTGCCTCTAATAATTACATCAAGAATGGCAAACATCCTACTGCATGGTGACTATGACCTCTCTGTTCCTTATATTCAAGATATGGTAAAGAAAACTTTTGTTTAATTTTTTAATATGTTTTATTTTTTTAAAATAATTCTGCCAGACTTACAAGAGGTGAACCCTTAGGCTTCTTGCCAGGTGGAATATCAGGCAAGTTGCAATTTCTCTTTTTTGTTGTTGTTTTGGTTCTTTTTTGGTTTTTCAAAAAGATTTTTTTTAAATTGTGAACTTAATAATAAGTACCCAAATAAAATGGGCATTTCTATACAAAGTCTAACAAAAGAGAATTGTACATTGTATAAATGGAGATTTCGAACCATGGACTTCTTCCCCCATAAATCCCTTAGTTTTCCCAAAATTTCCTTAAATCTCTTCTGGGACTCCACATTTGCGTGGTCACATTATTGTTTTATATTTGGCTGTAACTCCTCCCTCTTCCTCTTTTGTTCCTGGGAGCCGGTAGGTTAGTAACCTTTTAGTTAGGTCTCTGTTAGTTTATTATTAATAAAATATTCATAAATATAATATTTAGTATTTTGCATATTAATTTTAATCTATACACATGAAATTCTGATCTTTTATGTATTGCTTTTAGATATATAATAAGTTCAACATGTAACTCTTAAACTAACTCTTAAAGCTCTCCTACTTGTTTATAATTCTGACTTTCCTTCTATTCTTTTTTGTGCATTAAAAAGATATTTCAATGACCCACTTTCACTTCTTTTTCAATAGTACCCTATCTCTGCTTCTCTTACTCATTCCACCTTCAAATTGGAAAAGAAAAAAAAAACTGGGAAACCTTGTTAATAGATAGGAACAAACTGTAGGTGTAGAACTAAAGGCCAACTGTAACTGATAAATTAGGGCTAGAAATGTAGTCAGATGGACTGAGAGTGGGGGGGGGTAATCATGAGATTAAGGAGAGGACCAATAATGAACTGGACTTGAATTGAAATAAGTTAAGTTTGGGGAGAAATCAAAGTTGGGAAACTAATGTCAGATAGGAAAAAAATGATAGACGCATGGCCACATAGTCAAGTCAGATTTACAGAAACTGACTGAACTTTGCAAGACAGGATGAGAGGCTCTAAGTGAGGTCAGAAGCAGTAGCCAGGCCCTCTCTTACAAAAGCAAGTTACATCATCAGAAAACTTTCTGATAAGCATTTGTTTGGTAATTTGTTTTTAATTGCTGGCTTAAGGCTTTTCAGCCTGTCCTACACACTGGGTAGGGGAAATCATTGTGTCTGAAAGCATCCTTTATCCTCAAGGTGCCTGGGTTTTTTTAAAGGCAATATTTTGTTGTCTCCTCCCATAGTTTTTCCTACACCAAAACAAAAAAAAAAGAATCTGGACATATATGCAATTATATTCAAAAGCCTGAACATCACAACCAGGTAGAATTAGGAGATCATTCACTAAGAAAAGGAAGAGAATAAAAGGTTGTAGTTTCAAAATAGCAGATTGTTCATTTATTTCATTTTCACTTCTGGAAGTGTATTTCCTGATCTTCATACAGGCTTGTCTGAATTGAAATCTTCACTCTGATACATATTTCACCTGGGATTTCACACTCCAAAAAATTTGGTTCCAAATTTATATGAAAAGACAGTTCACAGATGAAGAAATTAAAACTATCTTTAGCTATCTGGAAAAATGCTCTAAATCACTATTGATTAGAGAAGTGCAAATTAAAACAACTCTGAGATACCACCTCATACCTATCAGATTATCTAATATAACCAAAAAGGAAAATGATACATGTTGGAGGGCATGTGGGAAAATTGGAACATTAATATACTGCTGATAGAACTGTGAACTGATACAACCATTCTGAAGAGCAATATGGAACCATGACCAAAAGGCCATAAAGCTATGCATACCTTTTGGCCCAGCAATACCATTAGTGAGTCTATATCCCAAAGAAATCAGAGATAGGGGGAAAGGACCTACTTGTACAAAAATATTTTTAGCAATTTTATTTTTTGTAGTGGCAAAGTTTTGGAAAATGCAGAATTGTATTGAGAAATGGCTGAACAAGTTATGGAATATGATTGTAATGGCATACTATTGTGCCATAAGAAATGATGAACAGGATGAGTCCAGAAAAACTTGGAAAGACTTACATGAACTGATGCAAAGTGAAGTGTGCAGAACCAGAACAGTTATACAGTAACATAAATTTATATGATGATTATCTGTGAAGGACTTATCGGGCAAACAAGGTTCCAAGATAACCTCAACTGACTCTTGTTAAAAAATGTTCTCCATGGGCAAAGAAAGAATTGTTGGAACCTGGTTATAGATCAAAGCATATCATCTTTCACTTCATTTCTGTCATGAGTTTTTTATTGTATGTGTGATGTGTGTCTCCTGTCATGGCATGGGAAATTTGGAAATATGTATTGCATGAAAGCTCTAATGTGACATACATCAAACTATTTACTACCTCAGAAGGCGGTGAGGGGAGGGAGATAATCTGAACTGAAAAATGTCAGAAAACAATTGCCAAAAATTGTTTCTACATATAATTGAAAAAGAAAAAGAAAAAGAAACAGGTTCTAGACCTGATCTGGCCTTAAATTTATAACTTTGTATCTGCAATGCCAGTGATAGTCCTTATCACACTAATCTCACTGAGAGATGAAGTTGAGATGTTAGGGGAGGAATTAGATTTTAATCTCTTTTGGCCAGAAGAAAATAATTCAAAAATAGCTATGATAGTCTGGTTGAGTATAATTTCCCCAACCTCTTGGGGGTTGTTATCTCTTTCATTTGCATATAATGTGAAGTTTGAGAACCAGCAGGAACTCAGCCTTGGAGTGACTTACTTGTAAAGAATCCAATCACCCACTGGAAATTAAGGTGAACATAACATTCAAAGAATCACAGATCAAAAGAAAGTCAAGTTCTTTTATTTCTTTTATAATCACTTTCAGAGAAAATACTTGAAATAGCAGTATCCAAACAAGGGCCCAATCAGTCTCCAAAAGAAATACCTTAAATTTATCTTCCCATAGAGCTCTTGTAGCAGTCTCAAAATAAAGGTCCCTAAGAAAAGCTTCTTTTTTCTCTCATAAAATGATGTTTTTTAAATGGAAAGCATAAAACCCTGAAAAGGCACTTTGGAGGATGTTAACTAAATGCAAAGCATATTCATTGGCTTTTTAAAAAAATATAACCTCTATAAATCCTCAACTATCTAAGTATTCTAAAGCATGATTTAAAAATATTATTTAGGTCCTAATTTTTCTGATTATCCAGGAGAAAAAAATCTCTATGACATAGAAGTAATTTATTACTTTAAACTATGAACTATCAATTCAAATATTGCCCATTTTCAATGTGTATTTAATTTTTTTATTTTTTTAATGTGCATTTAATTTTAACTCTACTGTACAGCTTCCCAGAACCTCCAAAAGGCTAGAGGAAACCTTGTACCTTCTGTGCTTCTATTCCATGTTGTATCCTAATGATCATTGGGAATAAGATTCTATTTTTAAGACAGACCAGTTCTGAACGGATTACCCAGATTGCCATATGTTCATCTCACTCTCACCTTTGAGGTCCAGAAATAGAATTTGTGCCATTTCTCAAAATGTACAAGTCATTAAATTGGGTCTCAAAATCATATCTGTAAAGATCAATCATGGCCAGGTGTAATCAAAATGTTGACTGGTTTATGTAATGATGAAAACTATTGCTATTATGTTTTTTGAAATGTATTTCAACCAAGAGGAAAATGATCTTTGATGCTGAATGTTGACACAGCCTGTGGCATGGTACAAGTAGAGATCAAGAGGACTATCAGATAGCATAACTGGAGTAGATAAGGAATTTGATTCAAAGGGTTAAAAGTTTAGATCTAAAAGGCTCCTCAGAGTCCAGTCTCTTCATTTCATAAATGCAAAAACTGAGCCAAGAAAAAATGACTTGCCATAGTTCACACAGAAAACTCCAAAAGGAAGATTTAAACCAGGGTCCTGTAACTCCAAAACCAGTGGTTTTTCCACTGTTTACTTCCTTTATTGCTATTGAGGGATAAATATATCATATTATTATATCATAATGCTAAGAGAGAAGGACCAGCCCACTGAGTTTATCTATATATGCTGAGGAAACCACTATTAGCATCATATTCAATTCAAAATGGTTCCTCAGATCCACTATAATTCTCTATTGTCATTACAGTTCTGACTTTGACTTCTGTTCTCACTCTGGTTCTGACTCTAAACAAATTATTTTAGAAATACTTCTCCCATGTCCTATACCTTTTCTCTCAATGTCTCCATCTTTGCCCCTTGCCCACTCCACTCACATCAAAACCTGTCCCCCTCAAATAGGAATTTCACCAACAGATTGGTTTACCATCAGTAAGACTCAACCTCTCATCTGAGATGCCATGGTAAACAATCATTGGGATTCCTCCCTTCCTCTATGTAATCAAGGTTGAAGCTTTCCTATCCAAAAGTTACTATTTTAAGTAATGACATTTGCCAGGGATTTCATTTCACAGAAACATAAAATTATACAATCTGAATTGGAAATGGCATCTTGCTGATCTCATACACAATGGGAGGTGTCTGAGGAAGATGTGGTAGGGAGTCCTGGAAGTTGTAGTCTCCTAGGACTTAGAACATTTTAAACTGCACATCTGTTTATTGTTTCCAGATATGGGTAACTCACGATCTACACTATATCCTATAATTTCCTTAACTAGTGAAATTATTAGGAAATTTTCCTAACATTGAGAAGAAATCTGTCACTGTAACTTCGAGACATTGCTTATAATTTTGATCTCTCCTCAAAGACAAAGCAGAACAAATTTAACACTTCTTTCACCATTTTTCAAATATATGAAGACAATTCTTATGTCTTCAAATACCACACCATCCAAGGTTTTCTCTTTTCTGAGTAAAATCCATAATTCCTTTAGCAAATCCTAAACATCCTGGTCACTATGCTCTGGACCCTGTCCAGTTTGTGAGATGAACAGCTATGATTTGAAAAATTAAAGTTAGACTATCACCTTTGCCATTTTGGAAATTGCTCTTTTATTACTACAACTGTGAATTGAATGAAGGGATGAAGGTAGGAGGATTGGAGGAATGGGAGAAAGGAGAGAGGATGGTAGAAGAAGGGAAAGGAAGGCAGAGGTCCCAGCCCTGGCAGGGGGAAATTGACCAGAGCCCTTCAGGGGCTCAAATAAAAGATCAGAGAGCAACTTTAGGGTTTAGAATAGCTAGGTTTTATTTAAATTAGAAAGGGGAAGGTCTAGGAAAACTAGGAGGTAGATAGAAAGGGGAAAAGGAGAGAGAGAGAGAGAGAGAGAGAGAGAGAGAGAGAGAGAGAGAGAGAGAGAGAGATCTCCCTAGCAGTGTTGCAGTGACCTACAGTCTCTCTCTCATCCCCTCTTATTCCACATTCACCTGTGAGTAAATCTGAAGATACTTACTCTACGCGTATTATTTGTTAGGACTCTGACATTTGACTATGAGAATAAAAGCAAAGGGGCAAAGCTTAGATTCTTTGTAGATAATTGTGATAGTTAGTGATAGATTAGGTGTAAGACATGGATGATGAGAAATAAGAACTATAGGTGACTCACAAGCAAGGAATATGATAGTATCATTTACGATGGGGTTCTTAACCGGCTATGAACCAAGTTCATTGAATTTTAAATATATATATACATATCATATATATATGTATGCATACATATATATGTTAATCAATATTTCAATTTAATTGGCTTCTGAGAGAGAGAGAGAGAGAGAGAGAAAGAGAGAGAGAGAGCACTAAGGATCTGAGAGCCTCAGGGTTCCAGAGCAGACCCTCCAGGGTAGAGAGAGAGAAAAGGTGCCAAACTTTCTCTTTTATACTTTCTCTGACACCTCCCACAAAGGAAGTGGGAATTGTCAGGGGAAGTTGTAGCAGAGAGCCCTGGAAGTTGTAGTCTTCCAGGGCTTACAACAATTTCAAATGACACACAGCCTAAAACAGCTTTTTTTCTTAGCTCTGATGTCACACTTTTAATACATCGAACTCTTCTTCAAGAATTTCCCTTTCTTTCATCTTCTGAATGTCTTTTAAATTTTTTCAGGTGACTTAAAGAGTTCCCTGGTCATTTTGAGTCACTCCAGTTTTTATTTTCTTCATTAACAACAGAACAATGGAAATTAGCCATCACTGGTGAACAGGAAATTCTCCAATGTTACTCAGCTCAATCCTCTGTGGAACTGTAGGACCTAAATGATCCCAATCCTGTGGGAAGAAGAGGGAAGAAACCTTGTGAAAGAAGTTAGATTAGAGACCTTGGAATTTAGAGAAAGAGTATGGGATAGGCATGAGCAGACATTATCTCAAGCAAACTAGTCATGGAAACTAAGACAAGAACTGTAATTATATAATGCCAAAGGCACATAGAATAAATACAGAGTAGATAAGGATATTCATACTACTGAGATAGGAACTGATGATTATCAGCTGTATTGACTAATTAACTAATGATTAATATTGAACATACAGGCCACTAAAACTCATGCATGGCTTTTTAATAAATAATAATGGTTTCTAAACTATCTCCCCATGAGGAATTTGCAAGACTTTCAAAATAATCTATATTAAAATTGATTTTGGTAATTTTGTGCTATCCTCAAAAGTTTAATAATAACAAGGCCCTGACTCTATCATCCAGCATATTAGCTATGTCTTTAAACTTGCTATCACCGGAAATTTTAACAATATTATTTTCTCTCTGTTTACTTAAATGATCATTAATACAAATGTTGAACAAGACAGGATAGATTAGAAAGTCCTGTGACACTTTACCAGAACCTTCCTCCTGCACCTTGGCTGACAGAATAATTAATCAGAATAACTTAAGTCAACATTTAATTGTTCAACTAGGTGCTAATCTACTTATCTCTGTTATAATTTAGCTCATATTTATACAATTTCTAATAAAGATATTATATTAGACTTTGTCAAATGCTGAAATGCTTTATGTTTGCATATATATATATATATATGGTGTTTATACATCTATAAGCACCAGTTGGTACATGTACATATGTATATATAGTAACATATAGATATACACAAAATAATTCCCTAGTTCAAAGGACACTCAAGTGAACAGACTAGTAACCAGCTCTAGGCTTTCTCATCTATGTGTATTTCTGAGAAGACATAGAATTTGCAACAGTGAATGGGGGTACAGAAACAGGGACCTCAAAACTGAGTCTCCCTCCTCCGCAAAAAAGCTCAGGACAGGAAACAAAGTCACAGATAACTTACAGCATTTTCTCACATGTCCAATATGACAAGCCCATCTCAGTTGTTATGTGCTTGAGTGAGGGTGCTACCCTGAAAGCTTCACTCCCAGAGAGATATTAATTCTTTCTGCCTGTAATAACTGCCTAGTTCTTGTTTTAGGAGTATTTTGCTTAATTCCTACAAGGAAGCCTTCTTTCTATTTTCACTTGGCTCTCCAATGTGTAATCACTTTGACACTTTTCAGTACAAAGATTCATACAGAGGAACAACCTCTATTGGTAAAGAACTTTAATGTACTTTTCAAGCTTGTACAGAGCCTCACTGGGAGCCTGGGAAACAGGCCATTGCCTTCTTGAAAAGCTTTCCATTGGAAGTCCAGGAGAAACCAATAAAGCAGTTGATCCCATCTTAGTAATAAAGCCTCAGACATCACCGTGACAGACCCAGACATCTGTGCAATTGTGGTGCATTAGAGAAGCAGAAAGTGTTTCTTGGTCTTCTCATTTGTGTTTTCACCTGTGCTGTGGTTTACAATAAAGTGTGGAGATAAAAGCTGCTTCAAAATGAGCTCCCTGTTTATTTTAATGTTTTTCTTATGGTTTGCTGGGGAGGAAACTAGTGTCTTTCTTCCCTTCTGATGTTCTCCAGAGCCTGTCCAACCAGAAAATGTATGAGATTTCCTGAAGTGAAAGATGCTATTTCAAGAGTTTGCATTGCATTGGAATTCAGAGTTATGGAATGATTTCTTGTGATTTATTTCATTTGATTCTTAAAGCAGCTACCTAAGGCAAACAATGCAAGTATTAATACATCCAATCTTTGGATGAGAAAATGGAGTCTTTTCATATAAGCTGCCAGGTATGAAGAAAGGAAAACATCTTCCTAAGTTTAAATCTGGCCTCAGGGGTCTGTGTGACCTTGAGCAAGTCACCCAACTCTGTCTCAGCTCCTCATCTGTAAAATGAGCTGGAGGAAGAAATGGCAAGCCACTCCAATGTCCTTGCCAAAAAAACCCAAATGGGGTCACAAAAAGTTGGACATGACTGAAATAAGTGAACAACAGCAACATTATCTAGTCATATCAACCTGATTCTGAAATTATTAAGGTAACTTTTTGATCCCACGTATAAGATGCTATAAATGTGCCTAAGAAAATCCAGCCCAATCTTATTAAATTCAGCCCAATTTTCTATGCTGTACAGATTTTAAAGGATTCTTATTTCATCAACCCAGAGGGGTAGCTCCCCATTTTCCACTTTTAGTCATCTGAAAATTTGACACCATTTATTCTTTCACCCATGTTATCCATAAAAATGTCAAATAGGGCAGAGATGATATATTTTTAAAATATTCCACTGGAGGCTTCCTCGTAAATTGATAGTGAACCAGGAATAACTGGTTTTTGTAAGTGATTATTCAACCATCTCTGATTCCAACTAACTTTACTTTCATCTAGCCTACATCTCTCCATATATTTCATAAGAATAAAATAAAATGCAAGTTCTTTCAAGATAATTACTGCGTTGGACTTTCTTTGTATCCCCAGTGTTGAATACAACACATGGCATTTAGTAAACACTTAAATGTTTGTTGACTTGTTGACTTGACTTTAATAGCATGAGTTTGCTAAATTATTTACTAAAATGTAGACAGACTATATTTATATACCTCTCACCTTTAAGGCATCTCAACCTCTCTTCTTCTTTGTACACTGTGACCTCTCTTTATAGCATTTAACATAGTAGATATTGTCAGTTTTCTAACTCTTCCTTCCTTTTCAGCAAAATCTTTTGGACTGAATTTGAAAAACTACAATCCCTTTATGGTACACTCCATCCCTGGTCAGGAGCCCATATTCTAAGCAAAGGTCTTGAAATATAAGTCCTGTTCAGAGAAGTATATCCAAATGAATAACAACCTCCACCAACATTTTATAGCTATAGCAATTTCTTCACTTTAGTCTTTGTAACTGCAGTCCTTAGATTCTAGACAAAAATCTAGAAAGGATTTTTGATTCCAAAAGATATAGAGAGAGTATTTTGAGGAAAATAAGTTAAGGATTGGTGAGAAAGTTACTAAATTGTACTTCCTATGTCATGTGGTTCTTATAAATTGTATTTTTGTTTTGTTGACATTTAAATAATTGGTTTTCTTGAAGGACTAAATTTTTTTAATCAATTAAATTTTTTAAATGTAGATAAAGCATATTTAATTTTGGCTCTGGTCAAAGACAACTTTAAGACTTTCTAATTTCACCACATTGAGAAGAAAACTGCCATCAATTGATGGCAACAATCCTTGTAAAAAAAAAAAATCAGGCTTTTAAAAAACAAGTATTGTCCCGATAGCTGAATTTGCCAAATTAAATTCAAGAAATGATAGTGAATATCAAATCCATCAACATGTACTTATTTGTTTATATGCACATCCATGTCAGCTCCCAAAGAGTAAAGTCCACGTCTACTAGCTTTCTCTGTATAGTGCTAAATTTAAAAAGAGAAAATTCTGGAGGTGTAGCTAGTATAGAACATATTTAATTTCTCTCTGATTCAGAAATCTATATTCACTAAGGGTTTATAACCTAAATTTAGAAAGTATTTCCTAAATCATTAGACTCACATATTGTACATAAATCATTTCAGGAAATTCTCAGGACACTTTCAGAACTTTATCAACACCCTCCTTGCAAAACTGCTATCTACTCTTTTTCATTTCTTTAAAAAATTTTAAAGATTATATGTACGCAAAATAATTGTATTCTGATATTTTGCAATCCATGTTTGCTCCCCATCTCTCTCTGAAAGATGGCAGATAATCATATAATATAGGCTATACATATGCTATCATGTAATATGTATTTCCATGTTGATCATATGTCACTTATACAAGAAAAAATTCATAAAGGAAATAAAGTGAAAAAATGATATGCTTGAATCTTTATTTAGACTCCATCAGTTTCTTCTATGGGTGGATAACCTTTTCCCCTCATGAATTGCTTGGAGTTGTCATGGATCCTTGAATTGCCAATAATAATTAAGTCATTCATAGTAGAGCCTCATACATTATTGTTGTTACTATGGACAGTGTTCTCCTGGTTCTGCTCACTTCACTTTGCATCACTTCATTTAAGTCTTTCCAGACTTTTCCATTTAAAAGTTTTCCATTATTTGTTTGTTTAATGATCATCCCGTTCATCATTTCTTATGGTACAATAGTATTCTATTACAATAATATGCCACAATTTGTTCAGCCAGTCCCCAATTGATGGAAATCCCTTCAGTTCCTAATTCTTTGCTACCACAAAAAGAGCTGCTGTAAATATCTTTGTATAATGTGGTCCTTTCCTCCTATTTTTGATCCCTTTGGGATACAGACATAGTAATGGTATTACTGAGTCACAGAGTTTGCACAATTTGATGGCCCTTTAGACATGGTTCCAAATTGTTCTCCAAAATAGTTGGCATTAGTTCAGTTCTACCAACAGTGCATTAGCATCCCATTTTTCCTGCATCCCTTTCAACATTTTTCATTTTCCTTTTTTGTCCTGGTAGCCCATCTGATAAGGGTAAAGCGGTTTCTCAGTTGTTTTAATTTGCTTTTCTCTAATTAATAGTGATTTGGATCATTCTTGCATTTGGCTCAAGATCATCTTAATTTCTTCATTTGCAAACTATCTATTCATACCTTTTAACTCCCTGATCAATTCGATAGCATGTATTTCTTTTTCAAGATCTTTGGGAACCCTCCTTCCTTCAAAGCTGTGCAGACAGTAACTAATTGAACTTAACATCGGGTACAAAAACAAATATAAAAACTTGTCAGTCGCCAATACTTAGAAGGAAGTTTCAGTGTCACAAACATCCTCAATTTGTGGATTTGTATCTATTCATGGATTCCTTTTAAGAAGTACATCAAAAAAGCCTCACCTGCCAGGATGGGAGATCACTTTGCCGTATGAGTAGGAAGGAAGCAAGTAAGCACTTTGTTAAGCATTTAGCAGGTGTTTAGTCAAGTAGCATGCAAAACACTACAAATATTATCCAATTTGATCCTCAAAACATCCCTGGGTGGATGGTACCATTATGATCCCCATTTTATAGTTAACGACATAGAAGAAGACAGAGATTAAATTATTTTTCCAGGGATACACAGCTAGTTAGCAACTGAGGCTAGGTTTGAACTCAGGTCTTTCAGCCTCCAAGCCCTGGGCTCTAACCCTTGTGCCACTTTTTTGTCAGCAAATATTGGTGGCTGGGATGCAACTTCTGACCCCTGATTTATGGCCTGGAGAGAGAATCACTAAGACTTAGAGATAAGGTCATTCTCATGCATAGTCAAATAAATGTGCACCTATATTTAGAATTGCTAGTGATTGTGATGCATGGAATGAGACAATTTTTTACATTTCAGCTGAAGCATCCCCTGTAGCTCAGATTTGACTTTAGAAAGCAAGGGACTGGAGAAGATAATATTATTTATTTGTATAATAAAGCTTGTCTGCTCTGTTTCCAATTGCTAGTGATTATGATTCCTGCAGCAAAGTGATCTCCCATCTTTTGAGGTACCTTTTTAAAGGACACCATGATTATATACAAATCCACAAATTGAGGATGTTTGTGAAGGCCTGTCATTCTCCTTCTCCAGAGATAATCTGAGCATTTCTCTTTATTTAGCATCATCTTGACTTGTTCAAACTCCTCCATGAGGCACCAGACCCCACTATTTCATATTACCATTTGGGCAAGGGCACCATTAAGAAAATAACGAGTTTTTACTTTGATTCATCCCCTGAACAAACCAGACTAACCACCCGATTCTTTCAGCTCCAGGCCCTCCACAAACTGAATACATTTAAATTATCTCTCTTGAAATATCCTCTGTCATTCATAAGGTAAAAAGTAAGATTCATGTACTTATGGGTAAATAAATCCTGTTTCAGAATCTCCTCTCATGTAGTTTCTTGGTGGAAATATAGAAAATTGGAAAAACATTTGGGATAAATTTGCATAATTCCCAGTTTTACCCATTTCTCTCTCTACCCATTAGTTTCATAATAAGAATTATAATCTATATTTTAATGGCCCCTATATTCATAACTTGAAAAGATTCAGAATTTCCTGCTGTGACTTTTCTTCTGTCAGATTCTCCAACAGTTCATATGTCATCTAAATAAGAAGTTCAATGGGATGCCTTCCAAAGGCCAGATCAGTGTGGCTACTCCATACCTTGTTGACATTATTTTCAGAGACTAAAAACAGCCTCCTCTGATGACAAAACTTGTGATTTACCTCTCTAATCTTATTATGGTTTTGAGAGGAGACAGAGGGTTTTTATTTTTTTTAACAGACCTAGGCTTGCCTCTCTAGGTTGGTAGAACCTGCCAAAATATCTACTCCAATGACAAAGGGAGACTTTGAGAAGCCAAGCTTTAGTGAAGCATCTTGAAAAAGGACAATAATGGAAATTAGTGTCTTTATGGCTTACTTAAACCTTCTAGAGAAAGAATATTTTAAACAATTCATCTCCACTTGGATGTTCCACTTACAAATAAAATCCAACATATATAAAAATGGGCACATTATTCCCTAAATCTTCACCTCCTAAGTTACTATTTCTATCAATAGTACCACTCTTCACCCTCCTTTCTATGCCTCTTTTTATTCATTTATGGGCCTAGTTGAAATTCTATCTTGTGAAAAGTTTATTCAATTGTGGGAATTAAAAGAAAACCCTATTGCATTGTTTGAACCTAGCCCTGAGTGGCTAAGAGACTGGACCCTTGGACCTGCTGTTTAGGGACTTTTAAACAAGGGCTTAGGACCTAGGTTATGTTGACCAGAAACACAATCAGATTCTAATGTTGATGTGAAGAGTTTTCTCATAAATGCATACCTCAAACAACCTATACGTCTTATCCAAAAACTGTCCCCATACTGATTAAATGGTTATTGTGTCCACACGTCTTTCATTGTTTACAGATACTTGGGCTGGAAGGACAGTTCTTCCTGAATTTAGGGAATTATACCTATTCACTCTTCTCCTCCCAAACTTGGAAAGTCTCTAATCTTTCATCCAATTAGAAATCAAATTACCTTATGTTGTGTTGTCTCCCTATAAATAGTTGGAATTATTTAATTAACTTTTTTATATATGAAGTCTGTCTCCCCTTCATTTGGGGTCCAGCTCCAAACTGAGGAAGGGGCCTGCTCCCAATTTGCTCAGAAGATCAAACCTTTGTTTCCTCAGTCATTTCATCTTTCATCCATTACATTAATTTATCTAATATAGTAGCTTTCTCAGAAGTCTTTCCACCTTCATCTGTTCTCTCTGATCCATTGTTCACACTCGGTACTCAAATAGATCTTTGATTTCATTAAACCAAAATATCTTCCTTAAAGATTTACTCTTGTAACTCTCCTGTCCTAAAATCTTTAGTGGTTACTTATTGCCCATCTACTTAAGTTCAAAATTCATGGCATGACATTCAAAGCCCTCCATGACTTATAATTACCCTACCATTTCCATGTTATCTAATATTATGCTTCTCCATATACTCTATCCTTCCTAGTCTATTTGAGTGTAAGCTCCTTGATGGCAGAGATCTTGTATCCCCAGCACTTAGCACAATGTCTGGTACATAGCAAGTGCTTAATAAATGTTTAGTGATTGATTAAAACTCTTTTACTAGATGGACTCCAGGTAAAGATGGCAGCGTGAAAGGTTATATCCAAGTTTAGCTTTCCTATGTCTCTTCCCTGAAAATATCCTTCTGTTTCCCCATTGTCAAGCTCAATGTGTCCTGTCCTTGCAATACCTTCCCTTTCCCCTCATCTCTTACATTCCTGTAAAATTCAGTTCAATTCATTTTTCTTAGATGTGACATTTTCTAATCTTCCCACCTCCCACCTCCCAAGTCAATAAATCAGCTTCCCTAATGAACCTTGCATCAGACTTTCCTTTTGGAGTTTCTAGTGAACTTATCTAATAATGTTTCATATTTTAGTTACCTATGTTTGTGTCTTATTCCTCTTCTATAGATTGCATGAGATCAGAAATTATTTCTTATCTAAACTTTCCTTCCCCCCAGGCAACTAGCACAGTGTTCTGCACATAGTAGAAGTATATTGAATTGATCAAAAATATCCCATTCACAAGAATTATAGGTCAGCCTTAAAAGTTGGGTGATAGGCTATGAATATTTTTTCTAACTGCTGGTTTTGAGCCAGCTTTGCTGAGTTCTTCTTTTTACATCCTAGTTATCTATAAGCTTGTTCCTTTCTTTACCTATCTCTAGCAATTATCATTCCATTCTCTATTATCATTATCATACCCTACCTACCATTTTCTTTTCTTGCTCAGCTTCAAACAGAATGTGTATGTGCTATATTTAGAACTGAATTTAGATTCAGTTTACAAGTGCTTAATGAGTTTTGGGGGAAATGAAGTAGATAAAAGTGAATATTTTATAGATTATGATATGAGTGGGATGGTAAATCTATTGAGTTAGTTTTTAATTATCCATTCATCTTGGTCAGACTCTGAAAAGGTATAATGAACCAAGCCCAGAACTAACATCAGTAATGGATCAAATTTAGAAAATTGTGTAACTTCAGTGATATCAAGCTACCTGTGTCTTCCTAAGCCCCTATTTTTAATAGCAGTAATGTCTTCCCTTGTGCCTCTGGAGCCAGATAAATAAGCTTTTGCCTTATCTTGCCAGAAACAGGTTTCACTGTCACTTCGCAACCATTTGCAAGCTATACAGCTAACGTTGTTTGAATCCTGCTCCTCTTTCTTATCTCACTGGATCAGAGGCTGTGACCTTTCCTCCAGCCCCTACTGTTTTCTAGCTCCCATTTATGTCTTCTCCCCACTCCCACCCAATTGGAAGGTAAGCTCTTTCAAGGCAGGGACTATTTTGCTTACTTGGGTTTGTACCCCCATCACAAGAACTCAAATATAATAAGATTTTAATGAATACATTTTTATTCATTCATTTTCATTCTTTGTGAAGTTATACTTCTATAAATCTCTAATCTCATCAATATAAATAAGTAGAGCATGTCTTTCTTTCCACTGGCACATCTTTTCTAAAAATATTCTTTATGCCTCTCCACCTTCCTATAAATATATATAATATGATATATTACAATATAATATACACATATATATAATATCATCATATATAATGATGATAATCCTCATCAGTAATAAGCTGCCCACTTCCTGATCCATCCCTATGGAGAGCTGCCATTCTAAAGTTCAGGAGGAGAAGTTGATCCACATAGAGAATCTTAATATTCTATAGTTATATTACCAGTTGGTAGTAAAGTATAGATTGCAACATGTTGTTCTAAGTGATTGCTTGTGTTTTTATCCAACTTATCATAAGTCAGAAGTAACCTGGTATTTACTTAACCAGTAATATCTTATAATATTTACTTAACCAATAATGACCAATAATATCATTAAATGATATTAAATGCGTGTCTGAATTGGGATAGGGTCAATCTCACCATTTTTATATGTAAATAACAATATTTAGATTATTGGATGTCATAAGATTAGTACATTTTCAGAATTAGCAAATTATTAATAAATATTTGAAAGCAAAAATATTTTGAGGACTCACTAGTCTAATGGCTACTATAGCATTTGTTCTCTGGAAATTAATTATTCACCAATCATAGGACTAAGGAAAATGAAATGCCATTGTTATTTGTGGAAATATAGATATTTTACCTAATTCAATGCCAAGACAATACAATTGTGTTGTGACTTTCATTAGCATTTTTTTCTTCCAGTCCTTTAGTTTTATTAGAAACAAAGCAATTTGGGAACACAGTATAAGAATTACAATTGAAAGTTGTTAAATGCAGGATGGAGGAGATTCAATCAACAAGAATTTATTAAACACTTATTATGTGCCAGTCATTATGCAAAGACCTGAAAATCCAAAGGAAAACTCAAAACAATCCCTGACTTTTCATGTTTCTATTAAGAGTGAGTTTATAACCAATCTACCCAAGTGTGGCCCTGATGCCAGATATCTCAACTGAGTGAGAGGATATACTTCTAATAAAAAAAAAACAAAAACCTTACACTTTTGAATGAGAATAATGTACACATAAGAATTATGATTCAAAAAGACTGAGGAAACTTGACTATGCCCCAGATATCATCGATAAATTTATATGAATTGAAAAGTGAAGGAATTCTAGAAATTAGAATGTATGGGTTCTAGCTAATTCACTGGGAAAAAACTATTAAGGAGTAGAGAGAAGCCTCAGCTTTAGTTTTGGCCAGGTCTCTACTGGATATATCTGGCCTCAGATACTTCTAGCTATATTACCCTGGGCAAGTCACCTAACAACAATAGCCTAGACCTTACTTCTCTTCTGCCTTAGAACCAATATTTAGTATCAATTCTTAGACAGAAAGTAAAGGATTTTCTTAAAGTCAATAATCCATCAATGAATAAAAGGAGGGCACAGCTAGATAGTACAGTGGATAGAGAGTATCAGGCCTGGAGTTGAAAGGACTTCAGTTCAAATCTGGCCTCAGACACTTTCTAGTTATTTGGTCACAGGCAAGTAACATCTCCAACTGCCTAGCCCTTGCGGCTCTTCTATCTTAGAACTGATACTAATGCAAAAGGTAAAGGTTTATAAAAATAAAAATTAAAATATCTTCTCTGTTTAAAAGTAAAAAAAAGAAGATTAATTCTCTTTTGACCAGAGGAGGACTTGACAGTTTTGAAAGTGACAAAATATGCTATACTTTGAAGATTGACCAAAATTACAGTAAAGGGATAAATGTTGGAGGGTTTGTGGCAAAATTGGGACATTACTAGAGAGCAATTTGGAACTCTGCCCAAAGGGCTATAAAACTATCCATACTCTTTGATCCAATATTACCTCTACTAGGTCTATAGTCTAAAGAGTTTTTTTAAAGGGTTGGAGGAGCTACTTGTACAAAAATATTTATAGCAGCCTTTTTTATGGAGGCAAAGAATTAGAAATTGAGGGGATGCCCATCAATTGGGGAATGGCTGAGCAAATTGTGGTATATGATGGTGATGGAATCCTATTGTACTGCAAGAAATGAACAGGATGATTTCAAAAATAGCTGAAAATACTTAAATGAACCTATTTAGAATGAAATAAGCAGAATCAGAAGAACATTGTTCACAGTAACAGCAATAATGTAGAATGATCAACTGTGAAAGACTTAGCTATTTTCGGCAATACAATGATCCAGGACTATTCTAAAAGACTCATGACAAAGAATGCTATCCAGCTCCAGAGAAAGAACCATGGGAGTCAGAATGAAGATCAAAGCATACTATTTTTCACTTTAGTGTATTTAGGTTTTTATTTGGGTGGGGGTTGATTTTATATGAGCATTCTCTTACAAAAATGAACAATATGGAAATATATTTTGTAAGATAATAGATGTATAACCCAGATCAAGTTGCTTACCATCTCCAGAAAGGGGAGGAAAAGGAGTGAGAGAGACAATTTGGATCATATAACTTCAGAAACATTATGTGTAAAATTGTTACAACATATGATTGATAAAATAAAACACCTTTTTAAAAAAAGATATTATACTTCTCATCTTCCCATCAATATCCAAGCATATTGCAAAAGACAGTCACAACTCTTACCTTACATAGTAACTTAAATGGTTTTCCCAGATCAGCTGGTGCATGTGGCTACATCATAAAGAACCAAGGACAGCCTGGATTAGTGGCCTGACAAGGAGCCCATAAAATAGATTTCACACTGCCTAAGAAGAACATCTTAAACACCAGAAGAAGGGGAGGGAAAGACTTTTAGCAATTGAAAATTGTGTATTGCCACTTTACAATATATGCTGTCTAAGCATGAGCCCATTTTCTGCCAGACTCTGTAAGTCTGTACTGTCTCAGTAAATACCCCTTCTGTAAGTATTCGAAATTATCTCAACTGATAATGTAAGGGTGGGGTTGGGGAAAGATCCATGGTGGCTCAAATCAGTAGCATTAGAGGTTTACTCCTGATCCCTCAGAGTTACCCCTAGAATCCAAAGGGTAAATGTAACTAGCCCAGATCTCCTTTCTCCTCAGGAAAGGGGAGGGAGTGAAATAAATATTTATAGATCACCTTCTAAGTGCCAGGCACAATGCTAACTAACTAACTAACTAACTAACTAACTATATATGTATATATAATTTGTTTTATTTATTATTTTTATATAGTATTATTATATATTATATACAATATTATAAAATATAATATATTATTTATTTGTTTGTTTGTTTAAAGATTTAAATAAAATATTTAAAGATAATTAATTTGAGCCTAGCAGTTTTCTCTTAAGGAGGTTTATTTAACTCGTTTCCAAAAAGATGTCAATCTCCCTTATTCTGAAAAAAAACCCACTCATTTGTTTCTTCTATCCCTGGTAACTAATAGTCCTTTTTCTCTTCTGCCTTTTGTAGCCAAACTCCTCAAGAAGAGCATTCAAAAGGTGTCTCAACTTTTTCTCTTCTTACTTTCTTCTTAACCCCTTAGAATCTGGCTTCTCACTGTATTATTCCACCAAAACCAATCTCTTCAAAGTTACTGATGATTTCCTAATTGCCAAAATCCTTTGAACCTTTTCTCAGTCCTCATTACATTGCAAGCAGTCATTGACACTTAATCATTTTCTACTCCCTCATACTCTTTTCACTCAAGGTTTTCAGAACGTCACTATCTCTTGCTTTTCCTCTTATCTATCTGATACTCCCTCTCTTTCTCTTTTTCTGGATTCTCCTCCAAATCATTCCTTCTACAAGATTCTATCCTTTGTCCTCTGATTTTCCTCTCTACTACCTGGTTTGATGATCGCATCACCTCCTATGGATTACCAAAATGCTGATGGTTCAAAAATTTACCTTTCCTGCCCTAATCTCTCCCTTGATCTCTAGTCTCACATCTCTATCTGCTTTTGGACATCTTATCTGGATGTCTAGTAGATATCTGAAATTCAATATGTTCAAAACGGAATACTTCTTCCTTCCCTGTTACTATAAAGGACAATATCATTCTCCCATACTTCTGACTCCCAACTGCGGAGCCATCTTAGATTTCTCACTGTCTATCACTCCTTTTATTCACATTGTTGCCAAGGTTTGTTGATTTTACCTTAACAACTTTTCTCTAATATGTCCCACTTTTCTCCTCTGACCAAATCATCACTCTAGTACAAGCCCTGATCAACTCACACTTGGATTTTTGCAATAACCTGTGGGTGGTGTATACCTGCCTCAAGTCTCTTCCCACTCCAATTCAGCCTCTATTCAGCCACTAAAGTGATTTTCCTTAAGGGGCCAACTATGTCATCTTACTACTTTACTCTAATGGCTTCCTATTGCCTTCAAGAACCAATATAAAACTATCTCTTTCAACATGCCATTTTCCACATTGCACTCTCTGTCATTCACATTCCTTTATGTATAATCAAATCCCCACCTACCTTTCCAGTCTTCTTGCACCTTACTCCCAGGCAAGTATTTTTTCTAAACAATGATGCTGGTCTTGTGGCTGTTCCATAAACAAGAGGCTCCTTTTCTTGGCTCTTGGCTTGCTTTCTTACTGCCCCTTGTGTCTGGAATGCTCTCCCTTCTCTGCTCTGACTATTAACTTCTTTGGCTTCCTTTAAGTCCCAACTAAAATTCCATGTTCTTTAGGAAACCTTCCCTAACCTCACTTAACTACTGAGATTTCCATTTCTAAATTATTTTCTATTTATCCTGCATGTAGCTTGCTTAGAATATATTTATTCGCTTATTGTTTCCCCCATTAGATTATAAGCTCCTTGAGGACAGAGACCTTTTGCCTCTTTTTGTATCCCCATCACTAAAGACAGAGCCTGGCATATAGTATATGCTTAATAAATCTTTATTTAATTGAACTGGATTGAAATTCTGGGGTTCTCTACCCTTTCAACTTGCTTGATATTTTAGAGTTGATCTCTGGGGCATGAATACTTTACCTCAACCTAGGCCTAACAAGATTCTGGCATGGGTAATGTCATTAATGTCATTCTGGTTCAAAGACTTTACAAAAATCTTTTGATTGATTGAGAATCAGTCCTTAACTTAGTTAAGGTATCAGAGGCAAAATAGAATGGAGAAGTTTTCATCTGCTAAGCATGTAGTGATAAGGAGGTTCTTTGATTGACTATAGAGGCATGAAAAAAAGAACTTAAAACCTGAGCCTCCACCATCTTTTCTTGGCCTGCACTCTTGGTGAATTTCTTGTACTCTTTTGCTGATGGTATCCATTGAGAAATAACGCTCTAAAAAGAGAGGCTTTGAGTCCTCTGTACTCCAGACACACAAGAGGTCAATGAATATAGCCCTGGATTGTTTGCCTGCATTGTTTTTTTTTCTATTTTAGGCAAAGAGATAGGAAACTTCAACCCCTTGAATTTTGAAAGTTCAGAAGAACTTTGTCCTACCTCTGATTTTTGATACCCCAAGGAAAGTGGCCTTCAGCACTAAGCCCTTCAGTAGCATAGATGAGGATTTCTCTAAGAGACATGCTGTATCTGGATATTAACTTGGTGAGACCAATGTTACATAAAAACTTGTGCCAACAGTGAGCTCATTCTCCCTAGAGATTACTATGTCAGAGGGACATTGTGCCCTGAAGGTGTTGGGGGAAAATGTTTTTACTTTTGTTATTGCTATATATTTGAAGTAAATATCCTTTTGTGAAGTCTAATTGACATCAAGTGGTTAAATGGAACCAGGGAACTAGTCACTAGCACTTAATATTGAGGAGAACACAGTTTAAAACTGATAGCAAAATATAAGAGGCAACCCAAAAGCCACAGTGTACACCTAAAATTAAATGGAAGATGTAGCAACCTGGCTGTGGAAGCAAAGGCCAGAACATACTTGTTACATACAAAGTAGTTACATCATGATTTTAAAGAGAAGCACCTGTGAGTACCAGGAATGACTTCATCTAGAAGGTGGTGCTGGATTTGAGGCATGAAGGAAGACAGGGATTCTAAGAGGATAAACGGAGAACATTCTGGGCTTTAGAGGACGGTTGGTACAAAGTCATAGGAGACAGAAATAGAAAGATGTATCAAAAACAGAAAGTAAAGCACCATAAGAAACAATGAGCTGATTAATTTAAAAACTTGGGAAGAAATACACAAGATAATGAAGAATGAAATGAGTAGAACCAAGAGAATATTATATACAGCTATAGATTTAATATTTAAAGAATAGTTTGTGAATGTCCACCTTCAGAGAGTGAAATAAGGTATGGAAATACAAAAGACATAACCTATATATTTTGCCACATGATCCTTTCTTTGGTGTAGGGAGGAGAGGGAGAGGTTGAATAAAAATTATTTTTTTTTCAAAAGAGAACAGCAAGTAGGTTTATATAGCAGTACAGTAGAGTATGTGAAGAAGAGTAATGTCTAAGGTACAATAGAAAGAGATCAGGCTGTGAAGTTTTAAATGGCAAATGGAGGAATTTTTATTTGATCCTAGAAGAAAAAGGAAGCAATTGAAGGTTATTAAATATCGAGTCAGTCCTGCAAGTCAGCACTGCCCTAAAGGAAAATCAATTTGGTAGCAATGCGGAGGATGGATTAAAACAGGGAGAGATGAGACAGGTAGATTATTTAAAATCTATTATAATAAGCCAGTCAAGTCATCAACGAGCATTTATTAAGCACTTTATATATGCTAAGCTTACTGTTCTTAGCACTGAGAATACAAAGCGAGTCAAAAATTCTCTCTTCCCTCAAGAAGCTCTCATTCTAGTGGTGTAGACTGGATGTAATAGTCCCTGAAAACATCCAGTTTTGCAGCAGGTCAGGTTGAGTATGGAGACTTATTACCATTCAACAGCATAGGTCCCAGAGTATCTAGACAGTTATTTAGCAGGCTATGAGGCAATGGCATGAAACAGTCAAAGAGCAAGAGGAGATAATGGCCTGACCTAACATAGGGACTCTGTGAGTGAAGAGAAAGGCTTATATGCAAGAGGTATTGAGGGAGTAGAACTCTCACAGGTCACAGTAATCTCAGTGGTGGGACAGTGATGACATGTTAAGATGAATGAGATCAGCCAGCCAGAGCCAGGCAGGCTTCATCAAGACTACTCTGGTCAGTCTTCGGGCTGTGTTTATTTTTTTTTATTTTAAACCCTTAACTTCTGTGTATTGACTTATAGGTGGAAGAGTGGTAAGGGTAGGCCAATGGGGGTCAAGTGACTTGCCCAGGGTCTGTAGCAATCCAGGTATACATTAATTGTGATATTATTTTAAGAAGTATTCAAAAACTTAACTCTTATACTGCTAAAGATTGATCTTTGCAATCTTGAGTCAAATTGAATGTGGACCTTGCCAAATCCCTAGCCCTTCCCTAAGGCTACACCCCAGAAGAGAGTCAGTTATCTCAGTCTCCTTACTTTTCCTGCAATGATCAATTAACATAGGTATCAAACATCAGTAGATGCCTTAGGCCCTATCCACCCTGGATCCTGATCTTAGCTCTACCTATTGTTTCAGATTTTGGTAGTTTGCATTTTATGATGATTACCTCATAATGTTAATGTATCAGGCCACTGGCCTCTCCCCTTCCCCCCATACTGTTGTATGTAACCCCAATAAAAGTGACAAGACATCAGTTGGCAAGAGAGCTCTCAACCATCAGAGCTCCTTACCATGAAGCTCTTGACCATCAGAGCTTACTTGCTGTCTGTCTACCTTATGCCAAAACTTTCTGTGTCTGTGTATCTTTATTCTCGCCTTATGTTCTCTTTCCATTAATCCTTAACCCGTAGCCCATTTTCACTCAGTCCTTGGTTCCCCTTTCTGAGTGTCCAACCCACTAGGAATCTTCGTGGAGTCGGTGGACGGCTTCAGGGTCACACAGCTGGGAAGTGTCTGAGGCCGGATTTGAATCTAGGACCTCTAGGCCTGGCTCTCAATCCACTGAGCTACCCAGCTGCCCCCATGGCTGTGTTTATTTTTATATGCTTTGAGATCACACATAAGGTTGGCATGGAAATTCATCTTCAACATACATCTTTTATTGGAGATAATGGATCAAATCATACATTAACTTTGTTACTAACAGCTCTTCATTCTCCAGTAACTTTCAATATTTTTCAAAGGTATGTTTTGACATGTTTCCGGGCTATTGGGGTGAGGATAACAGTTCAGGGATGCACTGGCTACTTCTCTATTTATCATCCATTATAACATACTGAATCAGGGAATGAAGGGGGTAAGGTGCTTATTTTTCTGGTTTCTCATTATGTAAGCTTCTGTGTATGGGAATGGAAAATCTAGGTACAGTTTTGTTGGGGATTAACTCACTAATTGCTGGTTTGTTATGAGTTGATTTTAGGGGAATTTCTGTATTATTATATGTAAAGATGGGATTTCCTAGGAGTTTGTAGGGGGTCTGTAAAAGCTCTAGTATCATACAGGGATATCTGAGTGAGGGGTTTCCATCCTCCCTGGAATCTGCTGTGCAATTCCAGGATCCCCCCCTGTGACTTTGCCTTTCAGGAAGGGTTTGACAGTCCCCAGCAAGGTATTGCAAAGAGAATTGACAACATTTGACAACCAATGGGAAATGTGGAGTTAATGAGACTGAGAAGTGACATTATGATTATCAACCTGGTTTACTAAAAAAATAGTGGTGTTCTTGATGATAAGAAAGTTCAGAAGAAAGGTAGATTTAGGAAAAAAGATAATAAATTCTGTTTCATACATGATGCTTAAGATACATAGAGGATATTCAGTTCAAAATGTCTAATAGCAGTTTGTCAACTTGTACTGGAACCTTGAAGAGAAACTTGGACTCAAGACAGAGATAAGATAGAAAGTGAGAGAGATGTGTATCTATATGCACACATGTGTCTATATACAGATCCTGGATATGTCTAAATAGAGAACATAATTGAACATATGGGAGCTGAAGGAATTTCCAAATGAGAGAATAGAGAAAAAAAAAGAGAAGGCCCAAGAAGAAGCCTTGGGATTCTTAAAGAAAAAATAATTCTTCTAAAGAAGCAATTAGCTCAGGAACAAGTGATTCTTTAATTCTGTGATTGCAGGAGAAAGGGACTGAGAATGCAATTGAGACTCATACTTTTCTCCCCAAAGAATGAGTTGTACAGAGGTTTTATGTATTACAAAGAGGACAATTGTTATCAATGATGATAGTTTTGAGCTTGTAGAGAAAAGCTAGATACAGAATATCAGCAAAGGAAAGAGATTTTAAAAGGGGAGGGGAAGGCAGCTGTTTTAAATCCCTTAAATTATGTATGCCTTGTTTATCAGTAAGACCTACCATATGAAGTTAGAATCAGGAAGCATTTTTAGCTTAAAATAACATTTTGAATTCCTGTGGCCACCTACTTCCTCCTGTAGGTAAAGCTTACTACTCAGTTAAGGATCGGAGCTTTTTATATCTTTATCAGGGTACACCCACAGTTACAGGTCATGACATGGATGAAGATTCAGAGAAGGAGACTTAGAAGTAGATTGAAAGGCAGAAAGAGATCTAAGAGAGGGCTTTGTCCTAAAAATGCAGAATGGAAAAATGGTTTAGAAGGAGAATGTAAATGCAAAAACATTTATTATGACTTAGTAAATACAAAGCACTATGCTAAGCACTGAGGATGTGAAGAGAAAAGCAAACCAGTCTGTCCGGGTCCAGCCGGACACAACCGAGGGGTCCGGGGAAACAGCAACCTAATTACCCATAGGGGAAGAAGAGGGGAAACCTCGCGTGCAAGACAGAGTCGTTTTGATGGATACGAGGCTCGTTTATTGGAGATCTATGACAAGAATATATACGCTGAGGACAGAAGGGGGTGGGCAGATACTAAGGGGGAAAGGAATGCGGAAAGGGAGCATAGAAAATCTCTGGTGACCTCTTACTGTCTCCAAGCATGGCTGGGCCTATGATCAATATCTTATCTTAGAAGAGTGAATGATATCTATTCTTAGAAGAGTGACTATCTTTTCTTAAAGTCTTGGTCCCTAACACCAGTCCATGCTAATAAGGGGTTCACATCTTACTAGGGGAAGACAACATAAATAGGAAGTTTCCATTGCAACCTTCTAAGATTGGCTCCATGGTCCTTATGGACTTAATAATGTATCTTTCTTAATGATGTTATTCCCTCTGATTAAACAATATCCATTAATGGTATTAAGCTATTTTGCTGTGCTAGTGGCTTGGGTAGAAATAATTTTCTCTTTTTAGAGCATGAACTCCTTAAGAGCAAGGACTGTTATCTGACTTTGAATCATTATAGTTTATTTATTTATTTATTATTAAATTTTATTTTTTTAGAAAAAATTTTTCCATGGTTACATGATTTATGCTCTTGCTCTCCCCTCTACCCCCTTCAAACCCCCCCCCCAATAGCTGATGCGCATTTCTACTGGTTTCTTCATGTGTCATCGATTAAGACCTATTTCCATATTATTGATAATTGCACTAGGGTGGTCATTAAGAGTCTACATCCCAAATCATGTCTGCATCAACCCATGTGTTCAAGCAGTTGTTTTTCTTCTGTGTTTCCACTCCTGCAGATCTTCCTCTGAATGTGGGTAGCGTTCTTTTCCATAAATCCCTCAGAATTGTCCTGGATCTTTGTGCTGCTAGTTCATTACATTCGATTCTACCAGAGTGTATCCGCCTCTGTGTATCACTATAGTTTGGCACAATGCTGAGTCTATGCTGTTGTTGTTCAGTTGTTTTGAGTTGTGTCTGATTCCTTGTAACCTCATATGGGGTTTTCTTGGCCAGAACCTTCTCCAGCTCATTTTACAGATGAGGAAAATGAAGCAAATAAAGTAAGTGACTTGCCCAGAGGCACAGTCAGTAAGTGTATGAGGTCATATTTGAACTCAGAAAGATGAGTCTTCCTGAACCCAGGTCTGACTCTCTAACCATTGCACTACTCATAGTAGGCACTAAATAAATTCTTATTGATTTGACGTAACTAGGTCCTCAGTAGCTATGGCTACTGAGAAGGTCTGAGTTGAAGCACCTACAGAGGCATTTACCAGGCTGCATCTCCACAAGGACCAATTCACTGAAGGATGGCTTCAGGGGCTTGCTGGAAAGCAGGGCAGGTGGCCTAGAAGACACTATTATTATCTTAACTCGTGAGCTCAGTCTGGGGCTGGGGCTGTCCAAAGAGAAGTCACGATGGAGACAGTGGCAGTGGTGCCATTTGTTGGGCACGTGGCACCTCCTGCCTCCCCCTCAGCCTCCCTTGCCCCGAAGGTGTTAGCCTTTATGATGTCCTGGATAAAGCCAACTCTGAACCTGGATTTGAATTCTGCTTCTAATATATACTGACTCAGTAATTGGGAAACTCCCTAAGAATATAAGTTGAAGAAGAGTTGCAGACTTGATTCTGGTAGAGAGAAGGGACTCATCCAGGCATTCTTTGTATTATGGAAGTTACATATCCAGAACCAAACGGTATGTTTTCATGAATGGTTTTCTTTAGTTTCCTCAAGAAGTGGCATCATACCACTTTCAAGATCCAGAAAATATGGTTTCAGATTCTGCCTCTGACACAGTCTGGCTCTAAACTTAACCTTTCAGTATCCCCAGGCAACCCTCTGAGACTGTGTGGAATAGGTGCTTGCCTGGCATTCATGCATGCACACACACATTTATACTCCAATCTGCCCACTTTCAAATGTATTACATGCCACTTCTATCAGAAGTTGGCAAACTACTTGCCACCTGCTTTTATACCTGCCAGCCAAGAATAGTTTTTACATTTTGAATAATTTTTAAAACCCTATATTTTAAAATGTAAAAAGCATTCATAGGCTGAACTATAAAAATGGACTTTAGAGCCATATTTTATTAACCCTTACATTACATTAACGTATCTCTATTTCACTATTCCTTTACTGTTAGACATTTAGAGTGCTTCTATGTGTTTCCTTTCAATTACATTATAAATGAAAATTATAACTATAATTAAATATAATTATATTATAGATAATATTATAGATAATATGTAATTATAATTAAATGTAATCATTATGACACTATAGGTCATATATAATCATCTTCCACATAATGAATATAATTACAATTAAATATAATATAATCACCTATGAAATTTTTTAATAGATAACTTTTGTTCTTAGAAATGCATTCAGGTCCTATTCCAAACAATGGGATTAGTGGATTGAAGAGTATAATTATTTTAGTTCTGATTGCTATAAACTACCAGAGTTCTTTCTAAAATGTCTACTAATTTGCAATTCTACCACCAATGAATGAGTTTAACTGTTTCTACACAAATTCATCAGCCTTGCTCTTCTTTGCTTTTAATTGTTTTTTGAAAATTTGATTAGTGTAAAGTAGCACCTCAAAATTGTTTTAATGTGTATCCCTTTGATTATTAATAAGGCTGAACATTTTTCAAACTATTTTTAATAATCATCTTTTTTCTTTTTTGAAAATATCCTGTTCAGAATTCTTGGTCATATATCAAGTGCAAGCTGGGAATTATTTTTAGTGCATCCTTATATATTTTGGATGTCAAGTTCATCATAATCACATTTTTTAAACTTTCCTTTTCCCATTGTCTCCATTTATATCTCAATCTTATTTCTTTACCTAATAGATTTTGTCTTCAAAAGAATTTAGGAGAAAAATTATGATCATCAGTTTATTGCTTGAAAGAGTTTGGGTATTGTAGTGATCAATTGTCTTCTTTTGAAGAAGACTTTCTATCTATCTATTTCTGAATAAGTGAAATCATATGGATAGCTTTCTCCAAAATGTTATTTTCTTCCCTTTTATTTCTGCCTTTTATCCATAAACCAAAGAAATAAGATTTATGTAGTCAAGTTTTGAGGGAGATATTCTAGTTTCTCTTTTCTTCCTGAATTTATGCATAAAGTTTCTTTGACCTGCCCTTTGGAGCTAACTCAATAATCAGAATTTTAGGCCAAAGCAGTCTCAAGAGAGCAGTTCTTTGCTATGTTGATCCTTCAAAGTCTCATTCTTCAACTACTGAATTATTGAAACAAGTAATCCCCAATTCATTCAGTTCAACAAATGTTTACTTCCACCCAAAACTGATGTTGCTGATTAAAAGGAATCCAAATTGGAATTATAACATCTCATCACCTGAAGCTGACCCTGTGAAATAGCCCAAGGCTTTGCAGAGAGAAAAAAGGAAACAATCCCATTTTTTTTCAATGAGGGTAATTATTTCCCAATTTCTCTTTTCATTATCATAATAGCATTTGGGAAATGTATAAAGGAAGGCAGCCAGGCAACTAGTAGCAAGTATTGGAATTATAAGATTTTAGTGTTTTAAGGCATGTTAAAAAATTTAATCTTGTACGCTCATTCTATCAATGAGGTGAATGATTTCTGACATTGATCACTTGCTCAATGTCAGAAATCATTGGCACTAAGATGCAAAATTTAAAATTAATAACAATAACTTCAAGTATTATTGTTATAAAAGTTTATTAATAATGACTTAAAGTAGAAAAAATAAAAAAGATAAAAGTATAAAGCCTAATTTTCTAACCTAACTGGCCATGTGTGAGGATTCTCTTGCCTGGTTCCCAGTCAGTCTCCTCAGCCATGTTCTGGGAAGAAGAGAGAGTGCCTGGCAGGGTCACACCAAAATTTTTGTGTGCATAAGCACACAAATGGGATGCTGGGTAAGAGAGTCTTGGAGAGTAAATTCAATCTACAAAATCTTAGACAAAAACTCAGATAGGTCCAGCATCAGAGAAGTAGAACTAGAAGGTGCCTTAGCATGCAGTTCCCACTCCCCTCATTTTATAGATGAGAAAACTGTGGCTCAGTTAAGTTTGACTAGGTTACCCTCCTACTCAATAAATTCCAGAGACTTTCTATTATTTTCAGGTCAATATAAAATCCTCTGTTAGACTTTTTTAAGTTTTTCATAATCCAGCCCCTTCATATCTCTCAGGCTTTCTTATACCCACCAAATATTCTGTGATCCAATAACAACTGGCCTCCTTGGTTTTCCTCACAGAAGACATCATCTCCTGGCTGAGAATTTCCATTAGCTAGCTCATGTGACTGAAACTTTTCCCCTTTATCTCCACTTTCTGACATCAGTAAAATCAGTCAATAAATATTTATTAAGCACTTACCATGGGTCAAGTATTCTGCTCAATGTCCAGGTTACAAAGAGTGGCAAAAGACAGAGCCTACTCATAAGTACTTAAAATTTTAATGGGCAAAGATAACACATGAAAAGAAGCTGAAAAATTAGGGGACAGTAAAGGATGATGGTACTAGGTATGAAAGCATGATGAGGTCTAGAGAGGGTGATGAGACTGATTCCCTGGACTCTATTTAAATATAGGATCTAGGAGGAGCTCTTCAATGTTAGTCTTCCAACCTTTCAAATGAGAAAGGGAAGAGCTCCAGAGTGAGGGGGCACAGATGAGGTGTGCTCTGATGTGCTCATGTAGCATGAAGAAGTTCTATAGATGATGACGAAATTCAGAGGACTGCAGAAGGATATCTCAAGTCTGAACTGCAAGCCTTTTCCAGTTCTCTTTACTTTCAGTGCTTTCCCCTCCATTGATTATCCCCAATTTACCTTGCATATATTTTGTTTGTGATATTTGTTTGCCAATTGTCTCCCCCATAGCTAACTATGAGCTCCCAGAGGGCAGAGATTATTCATTGCCTTTCTTTATATTTTCACAGCTTATAAAAAAATAAGTATATAGTACTTGTTTAATAAATGTATTTTGACTGAGTAACTAACAAAGCTCACCTCAGGTTATATGAGTAGTAAAAAGCAGAGTCAATATTCAAGCCCAAATCCCCTATGTTCAAAACTAGTCTTCCTTCCACTGTACCATGTGTTTTTTCTATTATACCAAAAATTATATATTCAAAACATATTCCATAAACTTACCATGAGAAAGTGGAGATCTGTAAAAGGAGACATCTTTCTAATCATTTCCTTTGCCCATTACCAGAGGAAAAATTATACATCAAACTCACAAGAGGTGTTCTTCAATTTTAGATATAGCAAAGCACAATTACTATTTCAAGATGATTAAAACAATCATCAGGTTGTCTGAATAACAAACTTTGTGACCAAGAAGTTCCAGAAAGCAAATAGTAGGGCCTATTGTGAAACTCTATATCAGGGGGGTAGGCAACATATGGCGCTTGAGCCATATCTGGCTCCACCTCCTGACTGGCCAGTCTGGGCAGAGCCCCAGGATGTGCCCCGGGGGCCCTTCAGCCCACTCCCCATATTCCAGCTCCTTCTGCCTCCATCCTCCTCCTTCTGCAGGCATTTATGGTTCTCACGGCCAAAAAAGTTGCCGACCGTTGCTCTATATGGATCTATATGGCAGAGTATACCTTAAATTGCTCTCAGTCAATAAACTTTTATCAACCAGCTTTTATGTGCCAGGCATTGTGGTAAGAATTGGGATGCAAAGAAAGGTAAAAGACAATCTGTGCTCTTGAGAAGCTCACAATCTAATGAGGGAGATAACATGCAAAAAAAATGTACTAACAAGTTATATAAAGAATAAAGTAGAAATAATCAATAGAAGGAAAGTGAAGGATTATGGGAGACTAGGAAAAGCTTTCTGAAGAAGGCAGACTTTACCTGGGACTTGAAGTGAATAGGTTGGTAGCCAGGAACAAGGTCACACATCCTGGGCATTACTACTGCAAGAGTTTTGCACATTGTCTTAATCTGGATACCAGAGACAGAACCTAGTTCTTACATGTCCACACATTCCATTGAAGCTCTTATCTCCCCTACCTGAAGAAAAAGATAATAGAGTTAGAAAAATCCAGAAAAGGACAATCATCCCAGACATTGAAGTCTTGGACAGGTTTCTATAATGAATCGAGAAAGAGAAAAGTCAATAGAGGTTATGATCAAAGAGTATAGAATCACAAAAGGAATGAATAGAGCAAAGACTCATTCTCTAATCCAAGATTACTGGAAATGAAGTTCCCATCGCTGCTTTGTGGTGGTAGTTGAGGGATGATGAATAAATGACAATCCAGGAATCCAGGTACCTGTGACAATATGAAAGCTCAGATTTTGAATCTGTGTATCATAGGACTGCCTCATATTGCATTAAAAATATGGAATTTGACAACCCAAAGAACAGGTTCTTAGCCTTTTTTTGTCTTCTGGACACCTATTTTGGTCTGAAGTCTAGAGGTCCCTTCACATAATGTTTTCAAATGGGTAAAATAAAATTTAAAGGTATTACAAATGAAACTATGTTCATTGAAATATAGTATTTTTAAATCAGATTGTGGGTTAAGAATATCTGCTTTAAGAGATTGTACAGGCTGATGTTATGTGTATAAATAATTATAGATCCATTTTTAGAAAACAAATTTCTGTTGATCTCTTTTGATATCATCCATATTTCCCATTGCATTCCTCCTCTCCCTTTCTCTCAGAGAACCTTCCATTATATAAAAAATAAAAAGAGGGAAGAAAAAAATTCAGCAAAATCCAAAAAAGTCTGACACATGGTATGTTTCAATAATCCCCCAAATCTGCAAAGCAGGAGAAGGTGTCTTCTCAGATCTATTCTTTGAAACTGTTTGTTGTTCATTCCTTTCAGTTATATCTGACTTTTTCATGACCCCATTTGAATTTTCTTAACAAAGATAATTTCCTTCTTCAGCTCATTTTATAGATGAGGAAACTAAGGTAAGTAGGGTGGAATGGCTTGCCCAGGGTGACACAGCTAACAAATATCTAAGGCTAGATTTTTTTTTTAAATTTTAAACCCTTTTAACTTCTGTGTATTGACTTATAGGTGGAAGATTGGTAAGGGTAGGCAATGGGGGTCAAGTGACCTGCCCAGGGTCACACAGCTGGGAAGTGTCTGAGGCCAGATTTGAACCTAGGACCTCCTGTCTCTAGGCCTGGCTCTCAATCCACTGAGCCACCCAGCTGCCCCACTAAGGCTAGATTTTAACTCAGGAAGATAAGACTTCCTGACTCTAAGCCCAGTGCTCTATCCACTACAATACCTACCTGACCTCTTTGAAAGTAAGCTGGTTCTTTAGCTTCAATTGTTATGTTGTTGTTGTTACTGTTCCTTCCATTTAAATTGCTGTGGTCATAGTGTAAATTGTTTTCCTGTTTCTGCTTACTTCACTTTGCATATTTCATGTATCTTCCCATGCTTTCCTCATTGATCATATTAATTACTTCTTATAGCATAGTAATATTCTTCTATATTCAAGTACTACAATTCGTTTTGCCATTCCTGAACAGCTTTGTTTCTAGTTTCCTATTACTATGAAAAAAATCTACTAAAAATAATTGGATTTACATGAAACCTTTATTTTTTTTTCATTAATAACCTTAAGGTTTAAGCCTAAAAATAGACTTTCTCCTTCAAAGGGTATGGGTATTTTAGTCACTTTCTTTGCATAATTCCAAAATAATTTCCAGAGTGATTATACTAATTCATAGCTCCACCAACAATGCATTAGTGTGCCTAACTTCTCACAATCCATCCAAGTCTGACTATTCTTATGTTTTGTCATCTTTTGAAATTCTGGGGATTATTCTGATTTTTATTTTATTTCTTTTTTATTAGTGATTTCAAGCATTCTTTAATATAGTCAAAAATAATTTCCTGTTCCTCTTAAGAATCATTTATTCATTGAAACCATCATATTTATTAAAGGGAACCAGCATTCCATGTCTTCTGAGATTCCCTTTATTTGGAGAAATTTGTTATAGGAGACAGAATGCTAGACTTGGAGTCGGAAATACTTGGTTTGGAATTCTGCTTCGGACAATAGCTGGAAAGTTCTGAGCATCTAGAGCACTGGGTCTGGAGTCAGGAAGATCTGAGTTCTAGACACAGACTAGCCAGCTAGCTGTATGACTCTGGGCAAGTCACTAAACAGTTTGCTTCAGTTTCCTCATCCAATAGAATGAGCTGGAAAAGGAAATGGCAAACCACTCCAGTATCTTTGCCAAGTAAACTCCAAAGTGGGGCATGCAGAGTTGGATAGGATTATAAATGACTAAACAACAAAGAATCCTACACAAGCCAAGTCAGGTAATTATTCAGTTTAAGTCTTCTGGTCTGTGAAATAAAGATAATAACATCTATAGCATTCACCTTGAAGGAATGATGGGGAACTCAAAAGAGCTACTTCATGTAAAACACTTTGCCAACTTTAAAGTACTATGTAAATGTCAGGTAATGCAGCAATTAGAGTCACACAAAATTCACTTCAATGCCACCAGTGAAGATAGAACTGAGGTAATCTGACACAGTGAAGCAAATAATATCGTTTTATAACTTTGCCAGCATTAAAGAACAGTAGATGGTGTGTGTATGGAGAGGAGTCTATGAGATCAGACCTCCCACACATTTCACCAAGATGTGCTCCTGCTCACAAAGGAGATCATGAAGTAAATACGATTGAATCCATCTAAACTTTTCATTTTCTCTAGGAAAACAACTGGAAAAGCATGTGCCATGGACAATGAAGTAGTAGCATCACTTTGGTATTTTGAAAAATAGCACAGAAGATCTGAAAGTCATCTAACACTCACATATGTAAGTGTTCCTTTTGGAGATGGGTAGTTACCTATGGAGGATGTTTGGAGAGCTTGCCATGAATGAGGATGGGCTGCCATTCAGTTCCATTGCTTATTAAAACACTACGCTGAAAGATATGCCCTCTGGAGCAAGACAGATGAGCAGTAACTTTATCTGAAGGTGTTTATTTGATGTAGACTTAGATCCCCAATTTTAATTAAATAACTCCAAAGGATATGTATTGCAGGATAAGATTGATTTATCCATGTTCAGCTTCATGGCAGAGCCATTTTCCCTTACAAACTCAATGCACAACAGAATTACTGATAGAATTGAATATCTAAGAGAGAAAACCCTGCTAAAAGAACATGACTGCAGAAGAAGGGATTTACTGATCCATTGGCTTCCTGCATGGGATTGAACAACTTTTGAGCTGTAAAAGCCCTATCAAAAAGGTTTTGAAAAGACTGTATGTCTTATTTATCTAGGGCTCCTCGTCTGTAAGAGTCACATTTCTCTGTTTTGTGATTAAATTTGGTGTCTTATGAATCCAAGATTATCAGTCCATAGCTATCTTTGTATGCCTCTGAGGTTCAGAAGATGGAAGATATGTTGATTGAGTTTTCAAAATATTCCTGACCACCTTCTTAAAAGCAGTGAGAGATAACGTGGCAGAGTGTTTCCCATCTGATGTACCACTGCTCTCTCCAGAGAACATGCCCTGGGTGAAAATTCACTCAGCTTGAAACCACTTTGATGAGTTATCCGTAACTTGGGCTTCACATCTGTCCACTCTCCATTGTCCAACCCATCTACATTCTTGTTATTCATCTTGTTATTGTACAGGTATCCCAACTCACTGTCTAGCTCTTCTGGAAATAGTAGTCAAATTATTATTTTTTTTCTACAAAAGGTATGCCAATGGAGTTCTATCACTCTGCTCACTATCCTGGGGACTTCTTGAACCAAAATACATTTCCTGGCAAGCACTTCTTCATTTTTTTTTAAATTTTTATACCCTTATCTTCCATCTTAGAATCAATACTATATATTGGTTCCAAGGCAGAAGAGCGGTAAGGGCTAGACAATAGGGGTTAAGTGACTTGCCCAAGGTCACACAGCTAGGAAGTGTCTGAGGACAGATTTGAACCAGGACCTCCCATCTCTAGGCCTGGCTCTCAATCCACTGAGCCATCTTGCTGCCCCCTCCAGCACTTCTTTAAATGTACTGTCTGCCCCTAGAAGTATATAAACTCCTTGAGGGTTTTCTTTTAATGTTTTCATATTTATATCCCCAGGGTTTAGCACACAGTAAGCACTTAACCAATTGTTTTCATTCATTCATTCCTCCATGGATAATGAATGATGGGCCAACTTTGGAATCAGGAAGATAAGTTCAGTCATTATTATTAGCTTTGTGACCACAGGAAAGTTATTTAATGTTGCAGTGCCAAGTTTCTCTAAGATTATAATAATAGCTAATATTGAGGGAAGGCAGGTGACTCAATAAATTGAGAGCCAGGCCTAAAGACAGGAGGTCCTGGGTTCAAATTTGACCTCAGAGACTTCCTAGCTGAGTGATCCTAGGAAATTTACCCAAACCCTATTTTCCAGCCCTTACCACTCTTATGCCTTGGAACTAATACACAGTATTGATTCTATTAAGGTACGAGGTTTTTTTTTTAATTACTAGATAATATTTATATAGCACCTACTGTGCTGAGTACTTTAAAATTATGTCATTTCATCTCCACAACCAGGTGGGAGGTAGGAGGTAAGTACTATGACTAGCATCCCATTTTACAGATGAGAAAACTGAGGCAATCGGAGACAATGATTTGCTCAGGGTCACATCTTCCTGACTCCAAGACATGGAGTCTTCCATGATCCTCCCAGTCAAAAAGGATTTCTTGTATCTGTGAACCCTGACAACACCTTGTTTGTACATCTTTTATGTACCCATTTTCTATTTTTATGATTCTGTATTTGCCTCTCTTAAAGGCAGGGATCTTTATTGTTTAGTTGTTTTTCAGTCATGTCCAATTCCTCATGACCCGATTTGAGGTTTTCTTCGTACAGATACTGGATTGGTTTTCCGTTTCCCTCTCCAGCTCATTTTACAAATGAGGATACTGAGGCAAAAAGGTTTAAGAGACTTGTCCAGGGTCACATAGTTAGTAAGTATATGAGGTAAAATTTTAATTCAGATCTTCCTGACTACAGGCCTGGTGTTCTATGCACTGTGCTACCTCGCTGCCTTAAGGCAGGAATCAAATCTTGTTTATTCTTAGGATTATGAATTTAGTGTTGAATAGGACCTTGGAGTCCATCTAGTTCAACTTTAATTGGACAGCTCCATGGTATAGTGCATAGAGTGCTCAAAGGGAGTGAGAAGGGAAGAATCCTGCCTTGGGCACTAACCAAATGCATTTGACAAATCATTTCATTTTTCTAAGCTTCCCTTTCTTTACCTACAAAAGGAGGAAATTGGACTAAAAGACCTCTAAGATTGCTTCCAGTTCTAAATCTCTGATCTGATCTTTTGATCTAGTGTTAGTCAGCGAGATAGAAATTAAACAATAAACATAAAGTGCATTGCAAACCTTTAAAGCTCTAGAGAATGTTCGGTATTTATTAACCCTCTCACTTTATAGATGAAGAATCAAACACCTAGAGAAGAGACTTGAGAGAGGGCAGATAAAATTAGTAAAGGGCAAAACCAGGATATGAACCCAGGTCCTTGGTTTCTATATCTGTAATTTTTTTCCACAGCAATATGATGCTTCTTGAACCTGCCCATCACTTAGATATTTTGTTGAATTGAAGGTAAACAAGAAATATTTGGCATATTAAGGGATGGAAGAATGAATGAATGAGTAGATAAGTGAAGAAGTCAATGAAGAAGTGAATGAATAGAATGAGTAAATATGAATACCACATATTACTACCTCAGTCTGATGCCTATGCAATACTTTTGTAGATGATACACTAGCTTATTCAAAATAGCCAAGGAGTGATTAAACTGCAAAAAACCTCTCTTAATGTAATTTTAATTACAAACAGAAAATCTATCTTTAATTTCTTTAATCACTTGCTCAATCTCATCTGTGGGTGCATTTATTTTGTTTATGAAGGCCGCAGTGAGCAACAAAACTGGAATGTATTTTGTCATTAAAAAAATACTTTTTTAGACGCTCATGCACAGAGAACTCATTCTCTGAAATCCAAATTAAAACACTCTTGTTTCCCACTTGTGCTATTTTGGTTTAGTCCTGATCTGAGCTCTGTGGGCTGTGTACTAAGAGATCATTTATGATTCTGAGTAGAGCCAACCTTCTGTGTCACAGAAAACCCTTGTTTTGGCGCTGCTTTATCCTCTCTGCCTACTGATTAAACCACCTCTTTTCAAACCTAAAAACCCAATTACCAGTTGCATATTTTAGGAGATGAGAATGCTAGAAGAAGTGGGAGCCTATATGCCTTCCACATGGATGCCGGAGAATGGGACCTGGTTTGGATGGGAAGAAGAGGACTTGCATTCCAGTTCCAGTTCTGCTGCTTCCCACTTCTGTGAAACTTGCACAATTCACTTCATGCTTCAAGGATCTAGTTTCCTTGTTTGTAAAATGAGTGGTGGTTTGGAGGGGCATGAAACTAGATTACTTCTAAGGTCCCTTCTAATTCTAAATCTCTGCTCTAAAGAAGTGATTTGCATAAAACCATAAGCAAAGAAGAAGGCATTGCTAGGATGAAGTCTTGGAGTCTTGCTAATTTCTTGCCCTGTTCTTATCTCAAGAGCTCACTACCAACTGATGATTGAACAAAGGATCTGAGGAGCACTGGTACCCACTTCATCAAAGAATCTCAGTTATAAAGGAGATAGGAAAAGGAACAGTGAGCTGATCTTTGGTCATTGATCATTCTATCTAGAAGCAGCCAAGTGGTCCAGTGTTTAGAGCAGTGAACCTAGAGTCAGGAATATTTGAGTTCAAATTCTTCATCAGGCAGAACATGTTAGTAAAGTGTTTTACAAATCTCAAAAGACTCTATAAATGCTAGTTATTAATATAAAAATATTTTCATATTCCTACTCCTCATTCTTCACTTACTTTTTTAATAATGAATAGTTTACAGAAAGGATCAAAGATTTAGAGCCAGAAAAAACCATCTGAGACACCTTTTCTAGCCCCATTTCTCATTTTACAAATGAAGAGAGACTCAAAAAGATGTCATGACTCAACTGAGATAATTTTAACTCTGCTTTCTTTATGACTCCATCTTTAGAGATTTTTCAAAGAGACTTGCTTTCAGCAGAGGCTATAAATTTACTACCAGATCATTGATAGAATAAGTGACATTCACATGTCATTTTCAGGAGAAAAATTAGCAAAGGAGAACCCAGTGGTACATTTCTCAGACAATTCCAACTAGCTGAAATAGCTGGAGTTTCCTGGAGGTGGTATCACTGAGGGTCAGGAATCAATCACCTAATGTTTGAGGAACCTATTTAAAGAGAAGAAACAAAATAAGGCTGCTTTGGCACATAGCTTCAATGTTGCATATGTGATAGAAAATAGTATCAGTCAGCAGATCAGCATTAGGGGCTTTGATTTTCAAGGTTATTTCTCATTTTTTGTCAAAGCAATTCCCAAATATATTTGGGGAGGTTCACAACCTTGAGTGTGTTGTACAAGACACAAAGAAGAATCAGGAAAAAAAGAATCAATGTCAGCTTTCTGAGGAAAGAGGATGTCAAAGAAGAGGTCAAGAATTTTTGCTTATAAAGGGAATAACACGACTATGCAGACTGTTGCTGTTAGATGACTTTACATAGCCAAAAAGAATTAGTAGGAACATGAGTAGCTCATAAATTCTAGAGTTTTAAAAAGTAATTTAGTGTAAACCCCTTGAATATGCTGACAAGGAAATGGAGTAAACTCACAAAGGACCTTGTCGAAGTGTTGCAATGATAGTAAGTAGAACCAGGAATTAAATCCAAATCTTCTATCCCCAACCAACAGTCTTCCTATTATATCAAACTTCTTCTGACATTCAACAAACTAAAATTTGACATTCTATAGTAGTCCACTGTCTCAAAAAATGCACAGATGGGAATCTTTTCAAATGGCTATGGTTACAGCCAACAAAATAATAACTGAAGAGAAGATTTGGGAAGAGAAAATAGCAATTATGGCTGGTCACAGTCAATGTTATGTTTTCAACAAAGTATAGAAGATAGGTGTCACTTCTTTCTTCCCTTTTATTTCTCCCAAATCCAGGTTAGATTTAATTAGGCATCATCTCTAGTTTGAAATGGCATTTTAAGAAATCTAAGTCATCCTCACATCTGTAAAGTTCTTGGGAGGTCTCATCTGAGCTGTTTTAGAGGAACACATATTCATGCAATACCCCCAATCATGTGTACTTACTGTACATACAGTATAACCCATACGATAGCAACTATCTTCAGGAAATTTCACATAAATAGGGTGATTTATAGCAAAATTTTAACTATGAATTTTGTCATGTTGAACAAACTCAGTTTAGTAGAACAGAAAGGAGTATCTAAGGTATGACCATTCCTGTGCATGATTTAGCTAGACTGATATAGTAAGGTCATGGGATTTGAAGACATTTAAGAACTAGGAGGCCAGGATGATCAAAGAAGAGAAAACAACAGTGAGCCAGGCATGGAAATTTTTGGGAGGGATGAAGAGTGACCTGGAGTTTCAAAAATGGAAGCAATCAAAACCTGGACAAGAGGAAGAGAATGAGAAAGGACTAGATTTAGTTTCTGGGTTATGATGACATGAAGAGATTCTTAAAGTGATAGTAGAGAGCTAAGACTATACCAATTCATTCTTCTGTCCTTGTATGTCAGAGGACATGAAAAAAGAAGTAGTCAGCTTTTGAGAGGGTGAGAATGATATCTTCAAGAGAAAGAAAAAGATATTTCATTGAGCACTAGAAGATGGAAAGACTTGTGATAACAGAAATTTTAAGAGGTAGTATTTCTGGGTACTAAATTAATTTACTAATTTACCAGTCAAGACAAATTAAATATGGTAAACTGATTCTCTCAATAATCAAAGACCCCATTCCCTTAGTATAGGTCCCCAAATACAATTTTGAGAACTCATTAATCATCTCCTCTCTTGAACATCCTAAGACATCTCTAACTGGTAAATAGCTAATTGGGAGGTGGTCCATTAGAACTCTCAATCCCTACCCACCCCTATAAGTAATGGCAAGTAGTCACATATTTGACAGGAAGAATTTTATCTCACTTATTAATCAGATGTTATTGTGGAATGAGGGAAGGGAATTCCAAAGAACAAAGAAAATTTTAAAGTCAAAAGGCCAATCAGAGCCTCTCATCCTGGACCCTGACATAGGATTAATACTCTATATAAAAATAAGATTTCACAATATAAATGGAAGAGTTTTGGAAACTTGTTAACAATGGAGTGATGTTCCAGATAGTACAGTAAAAAGGGAACCTAGCGACTATGGAGGGTTAGGGTTGTTTACCATTTGGGTAAAGAGAAAGTATAGTGGTGACAAACACATGCTACCTTTGTTGCTGATTCCCTGCTGACCTTAGTCACTCTATATGGTGTAGGTACATGGGATAAATGGTGTGATGGGTCACTCTAAACTATTGGAAGGCATCTTTAAGAGAACATGGGAGCCAGGAGATCATGAGGGTGGTAGACAGGGGAGCCAATCAGGAAGGCAAAAGTCCCCTGAAGGTAGGTAGTAAAAAATGTTGACACCTGAGGCAAAACTCTGGTTGCCCCATGCTTGTTCCATCTTTGACTTGTGAGGTGGCTCTGTCAATGAGTATAGTGAAAGCAGATGATGCGTGGTTATCAAACCCGAAGACAAGTCTCAGTATGCTGAAGCTCTTGAGAATACTCATGCATTAGGCTTTCTAACCCATGAAGCATGATGTTAGCAACTTGGAACAACCTCTTCTTCCTATTTTGTGAATTTTATGTAACTTACTGCAGGACAGCAATGAATAAGGTTATAACATCATTATGTTTCCTAGAACATCAAGATTTCATAATTCTGTTGTGTGGTACTTTTTATCTATGAGTACTTTTGGCAATTGGAAGTTCCTTAATGTTGTTCCTATCCATAGTCAATGATAAAAGATGGTTCATAGAGCTGTAATAATTTAAGACCTACAATAATCTAAAATCCTAACTCTGCATATAAGATGAGGGGCATGGGAGAAAGGACACTTTTAACCAACCATTGTGTCATAACTGGTGCCATAGCCAGTTCCAGTATTCATATCTACTATAGGGTTGCTTGGGAAACAAAATCTTGGGCAGACCATCCAAGAGTCCTTACACCAAGGATAAAGTAAATCCTGACCTTAGGATCTGTCCCAAAAAATAGTGGCATCTATTCTACTCAAGTTCTAATGGGTCTGTTCTTGCAACATGTTTACTATTCATAGAATTAATCAATGCCTTCTGAGTTTTTCTCTAAATAGAAGTGAGTGTGATACTTACCTACTAATCCTATTTACTTAGAATAAAGGAAATCCAATAAAAACAAGCAATGTTCTCATAATTACCTAGGAAGAAAACTTTCTAATTTAGCTAAACTAGATTGTATGAGAATTCCTTTAAAAGTATAATGTGAAGGCAAGGAAGAATGCTGGATTTAGAGAGGACTTGAGTTCAAATAATAGTTCTGTCTTTCAATACTTTTGTTACCTTATTGCTGTTCAGTCATTTCAGTTGTGTCTTTCTCTTCATGACCCCATTTGGGGTTTTCTTGGCAGAGATACTGGAGTAGTTTGCCATTTCCTTCTCCAGCTCATTTTAAAGATCAAGAAACTGAGGAAAATATGGTTAAGTGACTTGCCCAACATCACACAGCTAATCTGAGACTAGATTTGAACTCAATTTCTTCCTAACTTTAGACCCAGCACTCCAACTGTACCACCTACCTACCCTGATAAGTGCACTAGGCTTTACAAAATACGAGCCAAGGAATTTGTCTGTGTATGCTCACTCATTTTCAGTCCTGTCTGACTTTTCATGACCCCATTTAAAGTTTTCTTAGCAATGATATTATAGTGGTTTGCCATTTCCTTCTCCAGCTCATTTTATAGATGAGGAAATTGAGGCAAACACAGTTAAGAGATTTGCCCATGGTCACACAGCAATTAAGAGTATAAGGCCATATTTGAACTACATAAGTTGAGTTTTCTTGACTTTAGAACCAGCATTCTATTCAATGGACTATCTAGCTGCCCTTTCATGATGATAGGCAAATCTGTTTTGAGCCTCAATTTTTTCATCTGCAAAATTAAGGAAGGGTAGACCAGATGGTTTTTAAGCTTCTTGTCAACTCTAAACCTATGATTCTATGTCCTCTGCCCTTTTTTTAGCATGGTTCAGAGAAAGTTTTATTTTCTCTTAAGGTAAGAGCCAAATTTCTCAGATACCATCTCCCATACTTTTATATTAAAATCATAGGCCATATTTCCAGTTCCATCCTGACAAGGAAGTGGTCTGTTAACTACTTAGATAATTATACTTCCTTAAGACAAAGGTAACCCTAGAAGCTTTTACCACAATAACATATTCCATTGTCTTATGATACTTGTAGACAAACAAAAATGGAATTAATTGAAAAGTGACTTACTATATTCTGGGTAGGTTTAAATTCTGGAAGCTTTAAATTCTGGGCTCTTCCACTGTGTCAGACAGGAACTGAGATGATACTAACAATAAATTTCTGCTTAATATCATGTTTCTGAAGATGTTTCTTTCTGGGACCTAAGATTATTGTCAAACCAAGAGTCCTGGAAAATCATTGTAGAAAGCACAGTTGAGGAGAATATTGCCCATTACTGTCTATAATATCTGGGAAAGAGTGTATTAGAGAAATTCTCAGGATTTCATTTTCAAAGAGACTATACATCTGGTCCTAGAATGATGGTATCACAAGCTAAGGACAAAGAATAGTGGTAAAAGTAGGGTGTCTGGAAGTTGCTATGTGCAGAGATAGGAAGGAAAATTGTGAGAAAGCTTGTAGCAATGAAATAGTGAGGAACATGTAGTTCAGTCATGGCATCCCAAATGCAGGAATCCAGGCAGAATTCTAATGAGCCAAGGGATTTAGGCTTATCTTGAGGCTGGTGACATTGAAACAATTTATTTTTAATCATTGGGAGTCAAGTTCAGAGATAACTTAGTCCAACTGTAGATATTCTTTGGGAATCAGTAAGGATTAAGAGGGCTTATATTATTATCCCTCAGGAACAAGTAAGGGATTGTACTTATTTGTGAATGTATGCCCAAACTGGAGTCATTGCCTGATCATTCCTATTGCTTACATTGAATTCATATCTTAATATGTTGAACTAGATATGTACTTGGCATGATCTCTGAGTTAAGAGTGTTGCAATTGGGACATTAATGCCTTGCTGGTGGAGTTGTGAATTGATCCAACCATTCTGGATGGCAATTTGGCACTATACTCAAAGGACACTAAAAGACTGCCTCCCCTTTGACCCAGCCATACCACTGTTGGGTTTATATCTCAAAGAGATCATAGGGAAAAATACTTGTACAAAAATATTTATAGCTGCACTCTTCATGGTGGCAAAAAATTGGAAAATGAGGGGGTGTCCTTCAATTGGTGAATAGCTCAACAAATTGTAGTATCTATTTGGTGATGGAATACTATTGTGCTGAAAGAAATAATGAACTGGAGGAATTCCATGTGAACTGGAATGACCTCCAGGAATTGATGCAGAGTGAAAGGAGGAGAACCAGGAGAACCTTATACACAGAGATGGATACACTGTGGTACAATCAAACATAACGGTCTTCAGTACTAGCAGCAATGCAGTGACCCAGAACAATTCTCAGGGACTTATGAGAAATAAAGCTATCCACATTCAGAGGAAGAACTGTGGGAATAGAAACACAAAAGAAAAACAACTGCTTAAACACATGGGCTGATGGGGATATTATTGGGGATGTAGACTTGAAATGGTCATCCTAGTGCAATTATCAATAATATGGAAATAGGTCTTGATCAATGATACATGTAAAACCCAGTGGAATTGCACATCAGCTACAAGGGGGAGGGGCTTGGGGGGAGAAAAAGAACATGAATCATGTAGCCGTGGAAAAATATTCTAAATTAATTAATTAATTATTTTTTGGAAATAAAAAAGAGGGTTGCATTGGTGGAGGCTTAGCTGTGTTTTATATAACTGATTATCCAGAACACATATTGCTGAACTTGGGGCATTATCAAGAGATTCAAGACCAAGATTATCAGGGGATCCCAGTGGTACAACTTCAGTAGGCACTTTGTATAACTATCTCATCAGATTGTGAGTTTCTTGAGAGCAGGGTCTATCTTTTGTCTTTCTTAGTATCCTCAGTGCTTAGCACAGTGCATGGCATATAGCAGGTGCTCAGTAAATGCCTATTGACTGATTTTTATGAGCAACGCACTTGGCAAGGTTGATAGAACCAGAAATCACTTTGCATCCATTGCTTTTTTTCTTTGTGCTTTCCCTATCTGTGTTCACCACTGCTAGATTGATCAGGGATCTGATAGTGGCAAGTCGCTTAATCCCCTTCAGTCTTGATTTACTCATCTGTAAAATGGAGATAACCGTAGCACTTTCCTCCCAGAGGTGTTGTGAGGATCTGATAATATAATAGATATATAGCATTTTTTCAAACTTTGAAGTGCTAATATGAATGCTATTTATTATTATTATGAGATTTGTAGATTTTTTAAATCAGGTTTCAAATATCCTATGAACTGCCACCACAAAAAAAAGGTTGAACAAATATAAAAGATATTAGATCACGGGGTAAAGTGAACAGGGGCAACAACTGTTTTGTCATAACAACTGCCCCAGAAAAATACAAACCAAATGGATTCCCTGTCTCCAACCCCCAAACCTTTCTCCCTCCAGTCTGGTTTCTGAGCAAATAAGCAATTGTCCTATTGAGTAACCCAATGCTGATTCCCATAGAAATACCAAAGACATTGAATGGTGATCCATTAGAAGCTTCTATTATCCAGTGACTAGAATTCAAATAAAGCTCTGAAACTGGCCTCATTCATCCTCCAATGAACATTCAAACTAATTCTTAAGGCTGTATAATAAACATATTGGCCTAAAGGGTGAGAAGAGATAGGCATATTTTTTTTCTCACCCTCATATTTTTTAAAATAAAGGTATTCTTGCCAATCAGAAAGGTTTTCTATAATGAAAAAAGGTTCATAGTAACAGAATATATTTCCCTGAGAGGCTGGAACTACAGTTACATTGTCAGATCCTATCGCAATGGGCAGCAAATGCCTTTGTACGCCTTTGTTTGCTCTATGTGTGTTACTGCCTGAGACTTGATAGTGTTCTGTGTCCCAAAAGCTGAAACAGACTTCTTTTAAGTTGAATTCTCTAGTGCTTTTGTGCTCCAGGAGATGGAGTTACTACTACTGCCAATGGAATTTCTCACCGAGGCCAAAAAGCAAGAAAACCCTTCCACTCCCTGTCCCATAAAACATTCTGAAATACCTCTAGGGACAAAGCATTGGATTTTTAAAAAGTCTATTTTGTATGGTCTAGGAAACCAAAGTTTAGGACAACACTATTCCTGACTATAATCAGAAATTAAGAATGGGAAAAAATTATGATATTAAAATCATGAATAGGAAAAAATTAAGTCTTGGTATCCACCAAGCAGTGGAGGTACAAACAGAAAAACCAGGCATTTCTTGCCCTGAGATAGCTTAGGTGCTATGAAGTGAGAGAATGGAATGCCTGGCATCAGGAGGATCTGTGTTCAAATCTAGATTCAAATACTTAATAGCTATACAAGCCTGGTCAAAACATTTCAGTTTCATCTATAAAACAGGAATAATAATAGAAAATCTACCTTCCAGGATTGTTGTAAGGATCACATGAGATAATAACAGTAAAGTGATTAGCACAGACCCTGGCACACCGAAAGCTATATAATAAATGTTAGTTATTATTATTGTTGTCACCATTACTGTTGTTGTCTTTTTGTCATCATAATCCTAGTTGCTCCCAGCTTTGGACAGATCTAATAACTCTCTTCCATCAAAATGGAAAGTCATTCCTTTGCAAGTAGGGATTATTTCATTCATTGAATTTGTTTCCCAGCCCTAGCACAATGCCTGGCACATAGGAAGGCACATAATAAATTTTTGTTCATTGATTCTTAAGTTTCTGTCTTAAATGGTATAGTTTAAGTCTCCCACTTCAGTGTGGAATGTTGGAAAGCATACAGGCCAAAGGACCTAAGATGAAATCAAGACTCCTATGCACCAACTATTTGGCCTTGGGCAAGAGATATATTTAACCTCCTTGTTTCCCTAGTTCTAAATTGAGAGGTTTATATTAGATGGTTTATATGGTCCTTCTCTACTATAAAATTAAAATTCTGACTCATTTGTAGATTGTCCTCTTTAAATCTTTGTTTCTGTTCACAAAGACTTGTTAATCCATTCAAATGTAAATTCATTGAGGGTAATGTTTTATTTCTGTCTTTGTATCCCTAACACAAAACACAGTTCTTGACACATAGAAGGTATTGTATAAATCCTCAATGATTAATTAATTGATTAATCTGAAAATATTCATACAACTAAAAGACAAAGGGATTACATACACAATATCCCTAAGAGGGCTACAAGGTCTATGAACTTTAGGTTTGAGATTTCCTGGTTGAGATTATTTGTCTATAAAAGGGTTTAGAAGCTCCTTCATAATAATATACTTCACCAAAAAACCAACCATTTTTTTATTCATTCTCCCCATCATTCATTTATCCAACAATCAAATGTGCATATATTAGGTAACTGTAAGAGGAAAAAAATAATGAACTATGAGAACTTTAAGAAAGGAGAGATCTCATTTGGCTAGAAGGGCCAGAGAAGGCTTCAAGAAGGAGATGGCATTTAAATTGGGATTTAAAGGATAGGTAGGATTTGACAATGACATTCCTGGTGAAGGGACCAGGATGAGCCAATTATGGGGGTAGAAAAGTGTAAGATGTCAGTCACTCAGGCAATGAGTATTTATTAACTGCTTACTATATTCCAGGCACTGGAAAAAGTTCTAGAGATACAAGTCATGATCTTGGCTTTAAAAGAGCTCATATTCTAATAGAGGAGACAACATATTTATGCATACAACTCTCTTTTTGTCTATAATTAATCATATATAAATTTATCTCTATATAATTATACATAATATATGAGTGAAATGAAAAATGCTTCTTTTCACTCTTGCTATCTGACTTCAGTTTTTCTTAAGTGGGGCATTCTCGATTCAATTTATATCCCACATATAACATGTATTATATATAATTATATGCGTATAATTATAAGCAGACCAATAGAGAGAGTTTATATATATATATATATATGTACATATATACATATATTTATTTATTTGCACTTGATATAAATAGAAGGTGAATGATCTTAGTAAATGAAAGGGCTAGTGGGAACAACGAAAGTCTCATGAAAAAGATAAGAAGTCAGTTGAATTTTGAAAAAAGTCAGTGAAGCTAGAAATCAGAGGAAAGGTAGGAGAAAATGCCATGCATGGAAGATAGACAATAGTAGAGAAAACAGAGTATTCTATATGATGAATATCAAGTTCCAGTGCAGTCAGATGGTAGAGTGCATGAAAATGAGTAAAGCATAAGACTGGAAAATTAGGAAGGGTCCAAATTGAGAAGGGCTTAAAAATACGAAAGCCATACATATGATTTTATATTTGATCCCAGAGAAAAGAGTATTACTGGAATTTATTGAGTGCAAGGTAGGGAAGGGAGAACACATGTTCAGATCTGTATTTGGCATCTAGTGGAGAATGGATTGTAATGATGAGAGTCAAGGCAAGGAGTCTGAAGATTATTATGGTTGTCCAGGGAAAAGGTGCTGAGGAGCCTCTCCAAGAATGCTGTTTATATGAAACGAGAGGAGATGTATTTGACTGATGATGTGAAGGTAAAAACTATAACATTTGTGTTCAGAGATTGGCAAATAATATAATTAGGCTGGGGAAATAATTTAATAAGTTTCTGCCATAAGCAGTGCATATAGACAAAAAAACAACAACAATGTTGTGCCTTGAATGATAAAGAGGTTTGCTGGTAATTTGAGGAAATTTAAACTTAAGTAAACCTAAATGAATATATTAATTAATTCAACAAGCAAACAAGTAAAAATTAAATTCTATTTCCTCAAGCAAATTTTCTGAGAGAATCTCTGTTTGGACATTGAATTGCAAAATAAACACATCTCCCCTTCTACCAAGTTAGCATTCTTTGGACAATAATTATACTTACAAAGGAAATAAAGGAAGTGGCTAGAAAAGTCTTCTCTTTCTTTCACATTTTTTTACCTCAACTCTCAACTAGCTAAGAAATTGATCTTCAATAAGTTGGAAGATTTATCTGTTTAAAGACAGAATCCAAATTCCAAAATCAGGCTTATTACTGACTAAATGATTTACTTATCCTCAGAATAAAATATTACCTTTAGCCAAGTTTTTGAAACTATGATAACTTCAAAATTACTTTCATTTAAGTGAATTTCAGTTCATTCAAATCCTAAGTAGTACCAAAATAGAATCACAGAATTCTAGATTTAGAGATAAAAGGATTGTTAGGGGTCAACACCTTTACCTCCCTCATGTTACAGATAAGGAAACTGAGATCCAGAAAGAAGAGACTTATTTACACACAGGTTATTATGTGACAGAGCCAAGGGTTAAAACCTAGGTCCTCTGGTTCCAAAATCAATGACTGTAAAATGTGGTCTCATCTAGTCTACTCCTACAATATCTCTTGTAAGCAAGTCAAGAAGCAATCAGTATATTATTAGGCATTGACTGTGTGCCAGGCACTGTGCTAAATCCAGGGGATACAAAAAGTCCTTGCCCTCAAGAGGCCCATAATCTAATAGAGAAGATAACATGCAGGTAACTATGTAAAAACAAGAGAGAGATAAAATTAATTAGAAATAATTTCAATAGTAAGGAATGACCATCATTGAAGATAAGGAAAAGCTTCCTGAAGAAGGTGATATTTTAGATGAGATTTGAAGGAAGCCAAGGAAAGGGGAGGCATACATAAGGAGAGAAAGAATTCTGATCATTAGAGACAGGCAATGAAAATGCCTAGAGTTAAGAAATAGGAGTCCAAAGGAATCCAGAGTGAATTTTATAAGTCAGCCCGAAAGCATAAAATAATGGTTATACTACACTCTGTAAAATTCAATGAAGTGTTTTAACAGCATTTTGAAGTCTTTATAGGGTATTATGATTATCAGGTTAAATAACTACTATGTTTATTCATATATTGGAAGGCTGGTGTTTCTTTTGCCAGAACTGACCCCCACACCCAAAGACTACTAGAAATACTGCTTCGCTATACTATAATATTATATGGGTTTTATACCATGCTGATAACATCTTAGGATATTGCAAAATATGAAGGGGTCTGTATGTTCAATCATTTTTCGTTTGTATTCAATGCTTTGGGAACCCATTTGGGGTTTTCTTGGCAAAGATATAGGAGTGGTTTGCCATTTCTTTCTCCAGCCCATTTGAAAATGAAGAAACAAAGGCAAACAGGGTTAAACATCTTGCCCTAGCTAAATGTCTGAGGCCAGAGTCGAATTCAGGAAGATGAGTCTTCCTGAGACTAGGCTAGTCGTTCTATCCACTGCACCATCCAGATAACCTGAGCCAAGGAATAAGGATTGGGGAAACAGACGTGGTTGGTATTAAACACACTGTCTAAAACAGTGATACTGTCTTGTATTCCCAGAGAATCAACAACTAATGGGAATGACTTAATCTTCTAACAAAGACAATGACCAGGAGCTAGCAAGAAAATGTAGGGCTTCCTGAAGTAAAAAAAAAAGAAAAAGAAAAGAAAAGAGCATAAAGTGAGGAATACACTGGTAGTCAGTGTCACTAAAAGAAGCTGTATGTTATCGCATCTGATTATGCTCCAGTGACATTAGCAAAACCAGCAATTCCAGGTGTATGGATGATTAAGGATAGAATGAGGCGAGACTGAACCAGCATCTTCCTGACCGTGCTCCCCTCATAGACAGCCTCAGCTTCTCTGACTCAGCTTCTTCCCCTACACCCACACACACACAACCTGATTGACTCCAACTTCCCTGATGCAGCTTTCTGGTCTGAATGGACAAAGCATGCTAGCCACAGGTAGTCACTTGGTGCTTTTCAGACTTAGTAGACTATCTGTAAAAAATAAAATGAATATAAAAATGATAACTTTAAAAATAGTGGTTTGTTTTTTTTTAAGATTTATTAGTAGCCACTAGAAAATAAGACCGCGAGCCATGCTAGCTTAGTTCATTTAAAAGGTGCGCCATTGCCTGCCACCACCATGGTGGATAGAGAGCAAAGAGGAAGTGAAACGCCAGCCCCTCAGTTTTATCCCTGTAAGTCATTGCATCATGACAGGAAGCCATTGCGACAGGAAATCATAACGACAGGAAGCCAGAGGTCTCATGGGAAATGTAGTTCAAAGACCTCCCCCCCACGTCCAATAACACATTTAGATGGTGAAGCTGTTAGAGACTGAGTACCCAAACTGCAACCCTCACACTGCATGTGAGCTCCCACCCCAGCCTGGCCCCAGACGGGGGAGGGAGGAATCGCTCCCATTAGGGTTGCCTTGGAAGAGGGACTGGTGATGTGAGAAATGTTCTCAGGTGTGCAAGGAGAGGAGAAAGGGAGCAGCCCCCTTCAGCATCCTCCAGCACACATGCTGTAAGTTCACCAACATGGCACTGATTAGACGTGTTTCTCTGAAGAGGTCATGGAGATCATATCACTAAAGCCAAAGATAAGTGCCACTGTATATCCTTTAAATCTTTGCTAAATGTTCAATGACTCATAAATACGTCATGATAGCCCCAAACCAAATATGATCTACGAAGGTGCTGGCGTTAGAACCGCACCTAAAACAACAACGTAGTAGCCTAGCAGCCTTACCATAGGAAACCCAATGGGAAAAATCCCATGCCTTTTCAGGGACTAGATCTACCCACTGCATCTCCCAAAAGAAAATTCCTGTGAATTCTGGCTAAAACTTGATACAGATGTGATCCAAGAATAGCATAGAAATATAACTAATTATTGGAGTGCTTCTGGAGACCTGCTTATATGTTGCACATAGTTAGAAAATAGTTGAATGACTCCATTATACTGGACCATCACTGTTGGAATATACTGTCTATGACACTTATGTGAGATTCATTAACTACCTCCTAGCATGGGAAAGAAGGTCTTTAACTCTTTGTTGTTTGCAAAAGCTACTGCAGAAGGCAGTGGTACAATGCCCATGGAGAGTATAGATCTCAGCTAGCCTATTTTAAGTTCTTAGCGGTGCCTGCACTTGATGTTTTCTTATTGATAAGCTGTGATTGTGTGAGTGAAAGGAACAGCCCCCTCAGCTACTAGTACAATTGATCTGGCAGATAAAGACTGTGTGAGCAAGGAGAGCATGCTGAGGCAACAGAAAACAGCCCTGCAAGGCTCCAAGACATCCAGTTCAATTCAGTGCAAGACATATTTATTAAGTGTTTACTGAATTGCAAAGCTTCCTTAATGATCCCAGGTTTCTACTAAAACCAAGGACCCTTTTATTACTAATAGTCTATCTGGATAGTTGTATGGCTGAAAAATATGAAATAGCACCACTTCCAAAAAAAGAAAACAATTGTTGCAGAGTGTATTATAGAATTCTATGATGTGTATGGCCTATTTGCAACTTGTAACCAAGAAGAAATTTCAGAGATGAACAGGATTGAAAAATATCATCAAGGGAATGCCAGAAAAGAAGAGATGCTACTTATCTGGGGAGGGAGAGTCTCAACAGGTAGAAGGCTCCTCTATTACTGAGAAATGAGGAGAAGAAGGCTTCTTGAACAATGGATGGAGCCTTTCTTCTGAACTTATGGGAGGACATGTATGAGAGCTGAACAAGATAGGTAGGCATCAAAGGGGTGAGATCTTTTACCTTAGACAGAACATCCAAATCTAGGAGATCCAATTGAGCACATTCCAGATACTGTTAGGTACTAGGAACATAAAGGCAAAAACTAGATGGTCTTCATTTCCAAGATGCATGTATCCTATTTGATGGGTACACATCTTTCCAGGTGTGGGCTGCTGAGGTTAAGTAAAAAGCTAAAGAGAATCATCATTTATCCTTTTCTGTAGGTAGATCTGCTGAGAGATAATATAATAGACAGAGCTAACCATCCAAGAAGGAAAAAGAGGTTTGTGACCAGAACTCAAAACACTCTGATGAAGGAATAACTCCAGTACAGCAAATCCAAAGAGATCCGTATATCTCATGTTCCAAATGTGGACTAGCTATCACACATAGGCTAATTGCACTTAAGAGAGGAATCAGGCATTTAGATATTTGAAATATAATCCTGATGAACACTGAAAAATTTTAATAGAGTCAAGAGAAGAAAACTACCCCAGACATCTAATAACCTAAAATGTGCTCCATCCATTTGCAAGTAAAATTAACAAGTCCTTAAGCATTTTCTGTGTGCCAGGCACTGTGTTAAGTTCTAAGTTTACAAAGAAAAGCAAAAAGATACTTTCTGTCCTTAAGGAGCTTACATTCTAATATGATATAAAATAACAACGTAATGTAAATAACTAGGCACATAAAAATAAATGCAGAGTAGATGGAAAGGCATTAGAGGCTGGGTAGATGTGGGGAAAAGCCTCCTCGAGTAGGTGGGATTTCAGATGATTCTGAAGGAATTCAAGGAAGAAGTGAGCAGGCAAAGTATTCTGGGTTCTGAGGACAATTTATGCAAAGACAGAAAGAAAGACAATGGAATCCTGTATATGAGAAATTATACATAAGCTGATTGTTGCAGGAATTCAGAATGACTGTCAGGGAACGATGTGTAAGAAGTCTGGAAAGGTAGGAAGGAGCAAGTTATGAAGAGTTTTTAAATGCCAAACAAAAATGTTTATCTTTAATCCTTAATATAATGGGAGGTAGGAAGGACTACCGATCTAGGAGATGATTGGATCCAGAGAGTAAAAATGAAGCCTTGGGAATGATCCCATGATGAGGAGCATTTCCATATGGAGATGAGGAAGTTGTGTCTGTAGAAGGTCCATGCTACTGAAACATTGTTGTAAACCCTTGCTTACGTTAAGGCTAAGTAAACCTTCTTTTGTTAACTATTCAATGATGTATGAGTGCTTCATTTCCTGCCAACCTCAAACTTGAATTAGCAGGATACTGGCATCCAGCCTTCCCCTAAGTGACACCAGTCACTGTTGTGCAAGGGATCAAAAACAAAATTCTCCTTTGATTTTACCATCCCTACTATTATCAGTCAATCAATAAGCATGCCAATTAACTAATTAATTAAGTCAATTAATTTCTAGGCACTTTGCTATGTGCTGGGGGTGCAAATAAAGGCAAAAGACAGTCCCATCTCTCAAGAAGCTCCCAGTCTAATGGGGTAGACAGCAAGAGAACATCTATGTACAAACAAGATATATATATATATATATATATATATATATATATATATATATACACATAGGATAAATTGGAGATAAAGAGGAGAGACACTAGCATTAAATCCTAGGTCTTTCCTCTCCTTTGTAACTAAAGCCTCTGAGAAAGCCCTATTTCCTAGATACCTCTAGTTTCCTCTCTTCTTCAACTCTTCTGAACTCTACAATCTGGTTTTGATCCCAACATTCAGCTGAAACTGCTCCCTCCAAAATAAACAATGATCTTTTAATTGCCAAACCTAATGATCTTTTCTTAATCTGACCCTTCTTGACTGCTCAAGCACAGTTGGCACTGTATGTAACCTTTTCTTTCTGTGTGCCCTCTTCTTATAAGACTTTCATGATCCTGCTTTCTCCTAGTTCTCTGTTTTAGATGTCCTTCCCTGTCCTGTCTCCTTTGCTCGCTCTATATCCAAGCCATGTCTGCTCACTGTGGGTGTCCCTGAAGGTTCAGTCCTGGGTCCCCTTCTCTCCTCTCTCCATACTATCTCACTTTGTGATAACTGACAATCATCCCCATGTAGAAAATTCATATATATATATATATGTATATATACACATATATATACATATACATATACATATATACATATGCAAAAGAAAATGTATTATCTTTCCTCAAAAACCTTTTTTCTCTTTTAAACTTCTATAAAAGATCAAGGGCATCACCATCTTCTTAATACCCAAGTCTGAAGCTTTGGTGTCACCCTTGGTTCCTTGCTCTTACACATGCCACATATTCAGTCTGTTGTTGAGCCTTATTTTTACCTTCACAACATTTCTTATACACCCTCTTCTCTCTACTCACACAACCACCACTCTAGTTCACACTCTTTTTTCTTATCTCTGGCCCCTGAAAACCATCCTCCACTCAGCAGCAAAGGTATCTTTCTTAAGGACAATTCTGAACATGTCACTTCCCCCACTACCACCACCACCACTTCCTCTCAATAAACTCCATTCGTTCTTTATTACCAGCAGAATCAAATATAAAATCTTCTGTTTGGTTTTTAGGCTCTTTACCATCTGATACTTTTCTAACTTTTTAGTCTTCTTACATTTTATATACTCTGTGATCCAGCAACACTGGCTTTCTGGCTGTTTCTTGCACATGAAACTATATTTCCCAGCACCATGCCTTTTCCCTTACTATTCTCTATGCCTAAAAGGGTCCTCTTCCTCCTTAACTCTGACTCTTAGTTTTCCTGGGTCCTTTAAGACTTAATTTATATACCTTCTGCAAAAAGTCTTTCCCAGTTTCCCCATCACTATCCTTTCAGTCATCCCCTTCTTCATGTACAATAGCATCTTCTCTCTCTGAAATTATAATTCATTTATACCATGTGCATCATTTATATAATTATTTGTATGCCATCTAAATTCATTCAAATGTGAGCTTCTTAAGGACACGGACTTCAAAAAAATGTGTCCTTAACATTTAGTTCAATGTCTGACACAATAATAATTTAATATATACTTATTGATTTACTAACATATATTGTGTATATATACACATATTTGTATGTATATATATCATATATATGCACATACATAGAGAACACATGCAGGCAGGGCACAAGTGTCCCCATTACACATGTTTAAAAGGTACATATGTGAGGATCATATTAGCCAACATACATGTGTAGGGGGGGTGACAATATTATTTTAGTTAATTCCAGTACTGATTCTCCCAGAGGTTAAAAGGAAGAACTCAAATATATGAATTGCCTGAATTGACAATTTCACCTATATCCCAGAACATTTCTACAGCAGAGGACTTAATTTGAAAGAAGACAATCAATTCTCCTAATACTCCTAGACAGGATTGGCTAAAGACAATCAAACCTTAAAGTACCTCTTCAACTACTTTAGCCTCTCTTAATGTATCTAGCCAGTTCTCAAGCACCCTAGACTTTGGCTTCTCAGTGAATTCTTACTACCGAGCAGTTGTCCTTACCCTCTCCTAAGATCTTTAGGTAGATCCACATTTTATAGATCAGCAGAAACTCCCAGTATTACATTTTCATATGTCTTTCCCAAGACTATAGTCCTTATAGGGTGGTGGCTCTGTGTTGCATTTTTATTATAGTCTCCCTTGCCCTGATTAAAGACCTATTATTATAACTACTCCGGTAGTTCTGATTATTTTTCAGGTTGACGGGGGCAACTCAGTCTTTCAAAGCTACAAAGCTGCCAATGTCCTTTGGTAATTTCATCATGTTATTTATTCTCTGCCACTCTATTTCTTTTAGTTCCCATGAGTGAGTTGAGCTATTGGCCCGAGTTAACCTGTGGTTGTAGATGTTTTCATGGTTATAGCTGATTTCATGGCTGTGGCTGATTCTATCATCATTGTTAAACATATCTCAGCTGGGTCTTGCTTTGTTGCTCACCATTGGTTGGATCTGTTTTGTGTAAGATTACCAAGCTTCTATTAATTAGGAGAATAAGTTTTTCCTCTTTAGGACCATCTACTGGCTATCTCAGCTTCCATCTTCTATGAGACAATAGCTAAAAAGCCTCTCCTTGATAAGAGCCTACAGATAAATCTTTAGTCATAGCCAAAGACTATAAACCACCACACTCAGCTAATAAAAGCCAGCCAAAGTTCTGCTAGGGCAGGACTGTCTTTTCAAAAGATCATAGACTGAGAGCTAGAAGAGACAGTAGAGATTGTTTAGTTCAACTCTATTTTACATATGAGGAAACCAAAGCCAAAGAGTGATTTACCCAATTTAAAATCAAGTAAATGACTGCAGATTCAATCCTCTTTCCACTCTTCCATACTATCTGCAGTTACTTAAATTATATGTGTGTCTTGACAGGCTAACTTAGATGCTTTATGTATTTTGCAATTATTTTGAATGAAATTTCTTTGATCATTTCTTACCCCAGATTCTGTAGAGATGCTGATGATGTTGGTGTATTTATTTTGTACTATAGCTGGCTTACTGAAACCACTAATTATCTCGAGTAGTTTCTCTGATGGTTCTCTTAATTTCATACTTGGTCTTGGACAGGAGTTATATGCTCTTACTCCTTCTGGTCCATAAATTTTTGAACTTTAAAAAATTGGATTCTAGAAACCTTGATCTTGTTACATTCATCTGTGATGAATTATGTAGTCCTTCATTAATTATCACAATTCCTTCTCAGTCATGTCACTAAAGTGGTTCATTGCTAATTTGTAGTTTCAAAACCCTTCAATGCACTCACCTCCCTATTCTTTGCAATCTCATGACACTGGACCCCTTGATATTCTTCATATTTCCCCACTCTAAGCATTTCACTGACTCTCCTCCATTCCTGGAATGCTCTCCTGTGAGGTTTCTTTGAAGTTTCAGCTAAAACCCACCTTCTACCAAAAGCCTTTACTGATCTCTCTTGATATTAGTGTCTTCCCTTGGTTGATTATCTCCAATTTTATCCTGTATCTGTCTTCTTTGTACATAATTTTTGCAAGTTGTGTTCCCTATTAGATTGTAAAGTCCTTGAGGGCAGGGATTGTTTTTAGAAAATACCTAATAAATACTTTTTTACTTTTTGACACTACTCCACATTATAAAGTTCAGTAATATTTAGGTTCTCCTAAATCATTTTTCTCTAAGATCCTTTCACATTATAATAACTATTTTTGGCCAAACTTTGCACAGCTTCTAATGTAGGATCTCTGAGCAACATCCTAGCAGCAATGCTTTCTTTTTAACTCATTTTATCTGGTGCTGTCCTTTTCCCCAGATAACTATTATATTGGGGATTAGAATTTCCCAAAATTCTCCTTTGGCATGCCACACAAATGAATATGATGCAGAAGGAGGAACAAGTAAAGAAGGCAAAATTATCACATTCCTCTTTTGGGCATATATTTCTGACTAGATTGTTTATGTAAATAGCAGAACTCCTTGACTTTAGTGCTACATTTTGTCCCCATTGTGTGAGTCTAAAAAACCTCACTGCCTCTCTATAATTCTCCTCCTGAGTACAAAGAAGTTATATTTCTTGAAAATCTTTCACTTTTTGGCTTTCCAAAATCTACTTCCAAATATATCTTCTCAGGAGCTTTTTTTGACTGTTCCCCTATGAATACAACAATTACAAAAAATTGATAGCATCTGACATTGTTTCTCAAAATGCTATACTTATCCAAACATGATAATGAACAACCCCACCTCCTCAAATTTTTTATCCACTTATAAATGGCATGTGTTTATGTCCAACTGGATGAAGAACAAGGATTTGAGTAATTTTGGAGATGAGTCAGGACTTTCTGGGGTAAATTGACTTGGGAAGAAGGGTAAGGAACATAGAGATCTTCACTAGACACAATAACGAATCATCACCTTGCCCAATACAGTAAGAGGGGAGAGAGGTAAACAGAAAACTTTGAGAGTGTGAATGCACTATAAAGATATGTAATGCCAAGTAATTATATAAACCATAATAATAAAACCTCTGATATCTCTTTAATAGTGCTATTACAATAATATAGTTAGTATTTACCCAACTGCATTACTAACAAACACACACTACCACAAAGCAATGATGTAGGTACCACCCAAGGAGATGCCAGGAAAGAAGAGAGGTATTTCTAGGGACGAGGATATTTCCAGACAATAAAATATGAAGGGTGAATTCCTTTGCAAAATTATGTTTGAGACCAAACTCAACCCTTCAAACATTCATATAGAAGGCGCACAATAAGCATTTGTTATTAGATCAAAGCCCAGAATATAGATTTCTACCTCTGCAAAAAGAACAAAAACTAAGGATGAAATCATCCTAATTGTTTCCCCATTAAAACTATTTTCACTGAAAATAGCTTTGTTTTCCAGTGACTCAGGAGGGCTACTATCCAATTATTATAATAAGTCTTTATCCATTAGAGGTTAAGTTATTTGAAATGACTGTTCTTTACTTTTCTTTGTATGCTCCTCCATTAACAAAATATCTGGCACTTAAGGGGTGTTTAATAAATGTCTATTAACTGATTATCATGCAAAGTCTATGTGGCATTTTCAACTCATCTGATTACATAATAAATGCAGACTAATAACCTAATTCTCTGCATTTTATCACAGAGAAACACAGGTTTAGCACCAAGAGGCAGGGAAGAACTAGCAATAGTTATTTTTAGTATTAATTAGTTATCTAGTACCAACAGAATATACACTAATGGAGAAAACATAAAAGTAAAAGCATTCTCTCCCCTCCTCCCAAAGGGTGTTTTCCTAATTGAATTTAAATAAACAACTAAGAAAAGAAATAAGTTCATCAAGGATGGGCACTACATCTTAGAGTTCTTTAATCTTTAAATTACAACTTCTTTGATGAAGTTTACTTATTTTAGTTTGACTCTTTACTAGAAATCTGTTTGCTAAAGATTTACAGGCTTTAAACATGGGATGTTTAGTTGAGTGCAAAAAATCTTTTATAGCCTTCCTACCTCAGTTAGTCTGGTTACTAGACTTTGGGAAATAACATAATACCAAATGTTTTGCTGAAATGTGGAAAGTACGGTAATTCCTCCAGTCATATTGTCTATTCAATACTAAATAACTAATAGGGTTTTTTAAAAAACTGAATCAATCAGATATTTGCCATAAGATTAAGCCAAATAATAGCTAAGAATATATTGGAGAGAGTGGCAAACAAGAGCATTAAAAAAAATTTCACCAGCAGCATCAACTCCAGGAAACACATAATCAAGTTAAACCCAAATATTTTTGGTGCCATCATTAAAGAGAATAATTCTTAACCAGACAGGAAGATAAAAGACTAAATGGATAATTTAAATTAATAACATTTTAGAAAATTTTGATTAAATAAAAATAAAGAAGGAAAAGAAAAATTAAATAGGTAAATCATTTGCATCAACAATCAATGAGAAAAGTCATATCAAAGATATACAAAAAAAAACTTGAGTTTTTAAAAAAACATATGTAACAGCATGAGCCATTTCTGAATAATATTCCAAGGAAAAATTGCAAACTGCAAATAGCAGTGTAAAAAAGTGCTCTAAGTCCCTAATCATATAAGAAATGAAAGTATCATTTCACTCACACCCTTATTGACAAAGATGACAAAAAATTACAATGATGAATATTGAAGGAACCCTGGGAAAACTGGCTTACTAATACATTTTTGGTGGAACTGTAAGTCCATCTGACCATCTGGGAGAAACTTTTGGAATTTCCAAAGTGGCTGAATTGTTTATATCCTTTCACTGAGTTCATTTTTGATAATATATCTTCAGGATATCAAAGACAGAAGCAAATATATAATATGCCAAATTATATACTACAGAATGTGTGTGTTTAAGTATATACATATATAAGCACTTTGTGTGGTGGTAAAGAACTGGAAACAAAGTACTTATCAGCTGGAGCATAGTTGGAAAAAACTGTGGTATATTAATACAATCATCTTTCATTGTGCAGTAAGAAATGATGAATATAAGGAATCCAGAGAAATAAGAAAATTTGCATGAAGTTATGTGGAGTGAGATAAGTAGAACCAAAAGAATAATATACACAGGGACAACATAAAAATGTCACACAAAAAAGAAGCAAAACTGTGAGTAAATAAAAAATCAATAATGATACATAATAGAGATAATGAAATATATAACCTCCTCATGACAGAGAGGGAGGGAATTATTAGAATAGAAAGCTGTATCCAATCTATCTTATCCAGAAACTTTATAGAGTATTTTGCTTATTTTTGTTTGCCATAATAGAGGGCCAGGGGTGGTGGAGAGGGAGAGATTTTTCCTCAGAAATAAAGTAATATAAAAATAAAATAAATCAACCAACATTTATTTTGACAAATGTATAAGAAGTATAAACTGAGTTGATAAGATTTATGACTAAGACATAATCAAAAGTCAGTCCTAAGCATTTCACCTGAATGAAAACTTCTTTCTTTTCTAAATCAGTAACACCATCTTCAGTGAACTTAATTGCTAGTACTCTGAATGCCCCTGACTCCATCCATTAACATTTACTCAGGTTATAGGCTGATGGTTAATTTGCCTTAATGAAATAAAGGATGGTAAGGGGAGTTAGTTACCCTCATAATTCACATTAATGTTCCATAAACAAGTGATTTTTGGTCAATTCTTCTCAATTCTTTTTTTTTTAATTTCTTTAAATACTTTCAAATCTTTGAATTTGCTCTTGCACCCTCCAGGAAGTAAGAATATCTCACTGTGATTAGTGGAAGTTGTCAGAAATGGGATAAGGCTTTCAAAAGGAAGTACTCAAAACATTCCATTTCAGATCAATTGTGATGGTGATCTTTTGATAAAAAAAAAAAAAGCACTCTGATTGGGAGGTATTCTCCTCATTTAGAAGTACATGAATCCATTAGAGAACATGTCTTCATATCCGATGCCATTATAGTGGAACCCCACTGCTTACAATCTGGGGAAACTTTGCTCTCTCTGTAGTTTAGCTTAGAGTTGGTTAAGCCCAATGAATTTCATGTATTGTCCGTCAGCACTAGTCATTTCTAATCATCTCGCTCTTCATGAAGCCATTTGGGTTTTTCTTGTTTGAGATAATGGAATGGTTTGCCATTTCCTTCCCCAGATCATTATACAGATGAGAAAATGAGACAAACAGGGTTGGGACTTGTCCAGGATCACGTAGTTAATAAACTTCTGAGGCTGGATTTGAGCTCAGATCTTTCTGACTCCAGGCTCAACACTCTAATCACTGCATCACCTAGAAGAATATGAGCTTCAATATGTTTCAGAACTTCCTCTGTTATTTTTTCTCTAATTGTCTCTACTCAAATCACAAAGTTCCTGAATAAAAAATTACATCTTCGCTTCTTCCCCTCTCTCATCATTGCTTTACCTGTCATACAGCTTCTTCTCTCCCACCAACCAGAAAGATTAAATCTGGTTGGTCCAACATTCATCTGCGAATCATCACCTCCATCCAAATAACTATCATAGGTTATTTGTCAATAAAGGTGTTTGTTTTTATACTAAATTTCATGCCTCCCCTTTCTGGTTCTATAGAAGTAGCTATTCTGTTCTTATAGTAGTTTACTAACAACTATAGCTCCCTCCTTTTCCCATGTTCAAATATTCCCCCTCAAAAGGAAAACACTAAAATAACATGTATTTTAGGGGATATCTGCTAAGGCCCAGCTTCTGTGCCTGTTTCTGACATGTCAGCTGAGCACTAAGTCAGCTTTGAGGAGAGAAAGATGCTTTTCTATTTCTTCAAAGAGTCTTCTTCCTGAAAGAAGTAAAAATGATTCAGTATGAAGCCTTTCAAATGTCAAAAGAAATGTGAGGGTTTTCCTCCCTTTTCGGTGATTTCATTGTGTACCCAAGTACACATTCTTTAAGTGTGTTTTGAATTTCTTGGCTCTTAGATCTGTGGGAATTCTTTGATAAATTATAAATGAGAAAATATTCAAAGAACTACAGACAGATGCAAGGAGATGTAAAGATGTATGTTCTTAGAGAACAATGTCATAGTCAGGTCAAAAAAGTGTTTCTTTGATATTTTGTTTCTTTTAAATATGAAGGGGAGTGACTATGTGTATGTCTGTTTAGGTATATATATGAAATATACAGTATTATTTTAAGGACCAATGATTTTATCAGTGGTGATTCTTCCTGTGCCATTTTGTAGTCCATCAGTGCTCCAGACCTTAGTGTTTGCTCTTTGTGAGTTACTAATAGCCAAAAAATTAATCTCTAGTGATGAATCTCTCAGAAATTAGCTAGGTTGGAGCCCAGTTGACAGATAATCCATTGATCAAAGGGCAATACTTAAAATCTCTCTGTTTGATAACTGTTAAGCAAACTATTAGATATGTGTGTGTGTGTACTAATGAATATCCTTAAAAAAGACAAATATGTAATATTTTATAACATCATATACTTTTATATATTTAATATTATATGTGCTTTTTAATAAATTTCTGTACTAGTGCCTCATGATACAGTTGGGGCAGGCTGTGTGAGTGCATACTTGGAGCCAGTTGGGTATAATAGTAGATAGAACATGGGACTTGGAGTCAGGAAGATCTAAGTTGAAATCTCCTTTTAGAAGAAACCTGCGTGACTCTGAGCAAATCTATCTCTGCTTCAGGTTCCTCATCTATAAGATCAGGGTAATAATAGCACCTACTTACAGACTTCTTATAAGGATCAAATGGGATAATGTGTGCAAAGTGTTTTGTGAACTTTAGAATACAGTATAAATGTTAGCTATAATATATATATATTTCAAATACATATAATATTAATGTATGTTGTGAAATACATAAAATTTTAATTAAAGAGCACTCTATCTGGATTCAGAAGTCAGGTACAATTCCCACTTCTATTGTATACTAGTCGTGTGACTTTAGAGAATGCTAAATCCCTGTAACCCTCTCTACGTGACCTCTGTTATCATCCTAATTCTAAATTCTATCAAAGTATCCCTATAGAGGGGGCATCTGGGTAGCTCAGTGGATTGAGAGCCAGGCCTAGAGACAGGAGGTCCTAGGTTCAAATCCGGCCTCAGACACTTCCCAGCTGTGTGACCCTGGGCAAGTCACTTGACCCCCATTGCCTACCCTTGCCAATCTTCCACCTATAAGTCAATACACAGAAGTTAAAAGGGTTTAAAATTTAAAAAAAAAGTATCCCTATAGATATTGGAATAAATGTTGACCAATAAAACACAACCCAGCACAGAAAAAAAAAAAAAAAAACAACCAAAAGCATGGCTATGGCATGGCATCTGCCCCCAAAGAATTTGTAAAATGGAAACAATTCATCTAACATACATAAAGCATTTATTAAGCACTCTGTTAAGTACTATATTAGGCCATGTAAACAGAGACAGAAATGAAATAGTCCCTGCCTTCAGCGAAGGTTGAGACAGAGCTTCCTTGAAGTCTGGGACTGGGATTCTATTGCTTGTTTGAATTTTTGTGCCCAGTGCTTAGCTCATAGTTAAGTACTTAATATTCTCTCTGTCTCTCTCTGTCTCTGTCTCTCTCTCCCTCTCCTTCCCTTTCTCTCTCTCTCTCTCTGTATTGCTCTCTCTGTCTCTGTATTGCTCTCTCTGTCACCCTCTCCTTTCTCTGTCTCTCTCTGTCTCTCTCACTCTCCTTCCCTTTCTCTCTCTCTCTCTGTTTGTCTCTCTCTCAATTTACCCATCTGTCTAGCTGTCTCTATCTCTGTCTCTGTGTCTCTGTTTCTCTCTATCTTTCTGTCTCTGTGTCTCTATTTCTATAAAAAACACATACTATATATATATATATNTTTGCTAGCTGGAATACAGGATGGAGAGCGCTTCAACAGAGAAAGGAGGAAAATATGTTACAAAAACTCTCACAAACAATTATACTTAAAAATTCTTATGTTAGCAGGCAAATGATATATGCCTACAAATATATAAATATATATATATACATACAGAGAGAGAGAGAGAGAGAGAGAGAGAGAGAGAGAGAGAGAGAGAGAGAGAGAGAAAGAATAGAATAGGATGTGGAATGATTTGGAGATGATAGAATTGACAATATCTAATTACTAACTGGCTATGACATCCTTTAAGTCATGTTACTTGAGAAAAATGTCAAAGCTAACTTCAAGGTTTTGGATTGGGGATAATGGGTGAATTGTAGCCTCTGATAAAAAAAAATAAGCCAAGTAAAAAGGAGGAACAAGTTTTTGGAGAAATGCATTGCATCATGAATTTAAAGTTTGAAGAACCTTTAAAACTAAAGACACTATAGAAATGTGAGCTCTTTAAGCAGATTCAGAGATTATCAGATGAGGAAACCAGGTCCTTGCAAGGCTAAGTGGTTGCCCAAGGATAAACATGTAGCAAGGTCAGTATCAAATCTTTTAACTAAAAATCAAAGCTCTTTCCACTGCAAATATTTGATTGTAAGTTCAGTTGGGGCCATGTACATTACTATACTTTCCCTTAGATAATCAGTGATAGTTCCTGTGCCCCTTTATAACACTTTTTTATAATACTTCTAAAGCAATGTCAGAAATATTAGAGCCTGTGAATATTGCTACCATCTGTAGGAAACTGGTTCTTTGTTTCCATCAGAATAATTTCAAACTCAATGGACAACCTTGGATGGATGTGGAGAAGACTCTTTCCCTAAGTAATGCATGGTGTGATGCTTCCCCCTGGAGAGGGAAGGGAAGAATTAGAGTAAAAGCATTTTTAATGTTGTTTCTTTTTGCAGTTTATATACTTTTCCCTCATATTTCATGTCATGTCATTCCCCAGGCTACTTAGAAATTTGGACTGATCATTAATTTTACAATTTATGCTTTGGTATTTCTTAGATTTGCCTGACTCTGCTTTTCACCAGGTAATGGAAAGAGATTAGAAAAATAACAAATGTGGTAGAATTTTAGATGGAGCATATGGAGCTGGTAAAATGTCTAAGCAAATTGTTTGTTTTTTTAAATGATCTTTTAAATTTCTAGCTCCATATCCCAGAATGATAGTAGAATAGAAAATACTGAATTTGACATTGGAAGATGGGTTCAAATTCTGACTTTGACATTTACTGTGTGACTTGGAACAAGTTATTTAAGCACACTATTCCTCAGTTACCTAATTTTTAAAATGAGGGGATTGGACTAGATGACTTCTGAGGTTCTAGTTCTAAATCAAAGACCTGGGATACTTTTAGTTTATCACTAATATTTTTTTGTTCATTACTTTTTAAAAGAGGTTACCCTGCTATCCAGACAGCCTTTAAATTAATGAGAAATGTTAGTAAACTGGAATCCAACCTTGGAAATGTTACTAAAAGTAGTATAACATTTTCTAGGAGACAACCTTTAGAATAGCTATCATCTCTTTTTCTAATCCCATGCAATGAAAAGAGCACTGCTCTTAGAGTCAGAAGACTTGGATTCAAATATTGATTTTGCCTTTTTCTAGGAGGTCAAAATTTGAACTAATATTAATGGCATATTGCTTTGAGATTTGGGAAGGTGGAATTTGTTGTTAAATCATCCACTTCTTCTTTGGGTTTTTTCTTGGCAAAGATACTGTAGTGGTTTGCCATTTCCTTCTCGAGCTTATTTTATACAGATGAGGAAACTGAAGGAAACAGAGTTAAGTGACTTGCCCAGGATCATACAGCTAGTAAGTGTCTGAAATCAGAACTTAGGAAAATGAGTCTTCCTTACTCCAGGGTCTGAACTCTATTCACTGTGCTAACTAGCTGCCCCAAGGAGAAAATTACAGGAAAGTAATTCAGAGGCATTACACCGTAAAGGTCAAGGAAAAGCAGGATCACCTCCTACCTTAGTCTTCAAATATCTGAATATCAGAATAATCAGCTCATTGAATTTAATTTATAAGGGACTTTAGTGGTCAGCTCAGCTAATTCATCCATCTTACAGATCAGGAAAGTGAGGCACAAAGGGGTTAAATTATTTAACCCAAATCACACAAATTACAAAATTGCATGTTAAACCTGAATCCTCTGACTTCAGACCTGGCTGTCCTTCTACTGCCTCATACCACTCTACCTCTGCCCAACTTCCTTTTTGCATTAGCCTCCAAGCATTGGAGATCAAAACCAGCTAAGTATCTTCAGCTCTCCTCCTTGAGCTCCTACATGTAATCACTGAGTCCTACAATTAGCCTAGTCAAAGCTTTCATTATCTCAGTTAAATAATTACAGTGGTATTCTAGCTTCTTCTCACCCCTATCTATTGTTTCTAGTCTCTTATTCCCACCTATTCTGCACGTGAGCAGTAAATTAATTTTCATGTCATTTTCCTGTTTAAAACAAACAAAAAAGCAAACTCATAATTTCTTCTTATCCAGAAGATCAAATCAAAATTTTTGGCATGTAACTCAAGGCCTTTCATAATTTGGTACTGGTCTACATATTGTTAGCGGGTGAAGGGAAGAAGGTAGAAGGAAGGATGGATGGGAAAAAGGAGAGAGGAAAGTAGAGAAGCCAGCGGTATCAGCCCTGGCAGGGGGAAATTGACCAGAGCCCTTTGGGGCTCAAATAAAAGAGAGCAACTTTAGGGTTTAGAACAGGTAGGTTTTATTTTAACTAGAAAAGGGAAGGTCTAGGAAAAACTAGGAGATACCTAGAAAGGGGAAAAAGGCACCAAGAGAGATCAGGGTAGATAATGTCATCCAGCCTCCAGGCTCCAGAGAGCAGAGGTGAAAAGGCGCCAAACTCTCTTTTATACTTTCTCCAACACCTCCCACAAAGGAAGTGGGAGGTGTCAGGGGAAGTTGTAGCAGTGAGTCCTGGGAGACATAATCTCCCAGAGCTTAGAAGAATTCTAAATTGCACAATATTTAACAATGATACACATCATGGTCAAATATAAAGCAGAAATTTAAGAAGATTATTTGGATTTTTCAATAAAAATAACTGCTATTCCTTGAATTACCCAGGAAGGAGACTTTTTCCTTGATATTTAGGAATGTATCTCTATTTTCTTTAGCCATGAACTGGCTATTGCTAAGATGTGAGGAATAAAAAACAATTTACCACCTAGATAACATAGGAGGAATGGAAAACAATGTACCTAATCTCTCACAGGAGGCCTTCAAGACCCTGTTTCTCCTCTTTGCAACACAATCCCTTCCTTCACTTCCAACCTTCATTCAAAATTCCATAATTAGTATCTCTGAGACTTTGGACATGACACTTAACTTCCCTAACCCTCGGTTTCTTCAACCATAAAATGAGCAAATTATTCTAAAGGGATGGATGAATGTATATTTATTAAACATCTACTATGTGCCAGACACTGTACTAGGCACTGTAGACACAAAAAGAAAACTGAGACAGTCCCTACCCTCAAGAAACTTATATTTTAATGGAAAAGGGAAACAAATATATCAAGTGATGGCCAAGGAAGGAAGTTTTTTAGTCTAAGAAGTAACAAGGTTGATGGATGGAGTCATTAGACAGTCAGTTGCTAAGCCCTTTCTAGAAGCAATGACAGTATTGATTTGATTACTGTTTGCAGATAAAGGGGGACAAAGTTTGTGGGGGGGAGGAGACAGCAGATACAGGGTATATACAAGGAGTCAATGGTGGCAGGGTAAATGGCAAAATATCTGGAATAGACAAATGTTAAGAGATGTGAAGTGTGGCCAAATATATTTAGTGTTAGGGGAGTTTTAATTTATTTTCTAATCAAGACAATTCAACCAGAGGAGGGAATTGCCTCCCACGGAGGGGAACACTGACTTTTTAAGCCCCTTTTAGCCTTTAGAGTGTCCTTGTATCACTTCTGACTTCCATAAAAGTACTTGCCTTCTGTGAGTTCTCCATAAAGTAGTCTTTTAGGCAAAAGTGTGTTTGGCATTTGAATAATATGGCCAGTCCATCGAAGTTGCATTCTCTACAATAGAGAATGCTTGGTAGTTTATCTCAAGACCTTTTGGTCCTCTGAGAATAAAACACAACAACTAACCAACAAACTAACCCTTCTAGGCTAATTCTAGGATTCTATGATCCTGTGTCTTCTCAGAGACTGAATTTTATCTGTTCCTATAGGTTTCAGTCAAATCTCACCATTAGAAAGCCTCCCTAACTCTAGTCCACATTGCTCTTCCTCTTCTCTGAATCATTTCTGCCTTTTCTCACCATCTATAACATAAAATCCTATAAAATGAGGCCTGAATCTTTTCCTTTTTAGTATCTCTCTCCACAGAAAACATCACCCTTAGTAGGGTGTGGAATAAATAGCTACTAAATAAATTAGAAAGTGGCAATTGAATTGCCACAGCTGTTTTAGACTATTTCCCCATTTCTTACACAGCATCTGTTTTAATACCTCTGACTAATAAATCACTTTCTCACTATCAACTTCCCACAATGTTATAACTTCCTAGAAGGATGCCAGGGTAGATAGATAAAATCCTTCTCTGCTTAGGTAACAATTAGCATTCTGTGTTTCCTTTCTCATAAGATAGAGTCTGGTAACCTGCCTAGGGAACTTGTAGAACAATTGGTGGTGGGGAGGGGATGACATCAAACACTGAAATGAAATCTGGATTGTGACCCTCAAGAGTTGTCCTACCATTTGTCTCTGCCATCTAAGTCTCTTTTTCCCTTCCCTTTTTGTTTTTCCTTTGTTTCTCCTTTTTCTCATGGCATCCTCTATGCCAACTCTCTCCATATAATTTTTCATTGGCAATATGATTCAAGCTGCTAATGCCTACTCTACCCCTCTTCACTACCCTTATATGACCCAGAATCTTTATTCTGTGTTAACCATGATATTCAGAATTCATAACCCATATAACATCACAGAAAGAATATTGATCTTGAAAAGGTGAGCCTTTGTTTGAAAAAGAAGCTCAGGGTCATTAAAAGCCTAGCACAGTTTCCAAAATACAATCTGGCCTGTGTTGTTCCTCCTATTTTGTTCTGAGCCAAGTTCATTATCCATCTGCAACAGTAGTCCTTAGAGGAAACATGGTACAATGGATAGAAAGCTGAATAGATCTGGGTTCATGTCACACCTCTGACATACACTGGCTGTGTGAGCCTGAGCATCACTTAACCTCTTAATGCTCTAAGAATGTAGGAGCATAAGCTAGAGACAAAATGCCAGACTTTCCTTACCTAGGATTTCCATATATCAGTGAAATCATAGGTCCAGTCTCTATCCCAAATGTTTGTTGTAGGTATATAAGTATAGTGTATTTGGGGGCCAGTTCTGAGTTTGGACCATGTTTCTCTCCTTAAGTTGCATCTCTGCCTCTACCCTTTCTTTTTTCTTCCCATTAAACAAGTTTTGTTTCTTCTGCCTGCAAGATGCAATTCCCTTCTATAACTCATCCTCTTTGTTTCTTCTCCCCTGACTCTAATATTATTCCCAAGTCACTTGATTAAGATATAGATTTGCAAGTTAATGTCAAAATTTTTAATTCAATGATTATAAAACCCAATTAGCTCCTTATTCAAGGATGTAACCTCTTTACTAGACAGCAAGGACTAGTATAATCACTCTACATAGGAAAAACATGGTTTTTCTCAAAGCAAAAGGCAAATAAGAATCCTCCAAATTAATTTTATGAAATAAGATACAAGAATTACTTTGAGAAGAAGTTATGTCAAACTAACATTGTTCTGCTTTCTTTTTTAGCATAATAACTAGACTAACACATCAGCAGACAGTGTAGAGATTTGGTCAAGAACTAGATTTTTAGCAATAACAAAAAAATATTATATTACCCTCATGAACAAAATAGTCTACTATTAGATGATAGGACATTCAGAGTAGGTTTAGAATAGGTTGATTTCTCAGACCCAAAGAGAAGTTATTAATAGGTTAACATCAAATTAGAGAAACATATTTAGTGTAGTTGCCTCTGGGACCTATTCTTGACCTTGTGCAATGCAGTTTGTTTCTTTTTTATTTTTTGTACACGTGTTTACAAATTTAGCTATCATTTTCTGATATTTTGTGATCTGTTTTTTTCTCTCTGCCCCCCACAAGTTAGCAAATATTGTGATATAGATTGAACATGTGCTATCAGACAATACATATTCCCATGTTCAACATATTGTTAAAGAAGACTCATATTGTTTCCAGTAGAGAAAAATTCATGAAAGAAATAAAGTGAAGAATGATATGCTTCAATCTGCATTTAGACTCCATCAGTTCCTTCTTATGGCAGTGGATAGTGTATTGTGGAAGAGTCCTAGAGGGATGTTAGATGTTACAACCCACCTAGCAACTCCCCAGGGCCAGTGAAGCACAAAAACCCTTGGTTTATTGAAATAAAATTTATTTTAAAAAAGAGAAGAAAGAAACTGGTAGGTAGGACCCTAGCACTATCCAAACTAACTCCTCCCAACTTTCTAAGTCTCCTGGGAAAGGAAAGCCTTTGTGTTCTTGAATAGGCCCTGCTCAAACCTCCCAATGCTATCTAAGAAACCCCTCCAATGCTATCTGACTTAATCTAAACTTATTACCAATAATTAATAAGAAAGGGGAAAAACCTCTGGGTTTGGCTGCTGAACTAAGTAATTCAAAGTTATAGGTGGAAAGCTTTGAATTACCTTAGCCAATAGGAATTCTGGTAGATGGATCACTGCCAAATGAAGACTGGTCTCAGGAAAATTAGTTTCCTTCAAGCAAAAGATTTTCTCCACAAAAATCCTGACTTTCCAAGGAGAATCTCTTAGAACAAAACTCCTCCTTCAGCTTTATGGGAATTGTAGGCAGAGACAAAACCTCCCTCCAGCTTGGTAAAAATCCAAGGAGGAAGTGAAGTTCAGTTATTTCCAGTTGTAGACCAACAATTCCTTTCTACCCAGAATCCTTTCCCAGGGCTTCTCTCAAAATTCCCTTCTTTCAACTAACCCTAGAAAAAACAGACTATCTGTAACTATATTCCTACAATAGTCTTTTACATCATGAGTCCCTTGGAATTGTATTGGATCCTTGCATTTGTGATAATGGTTTACATTCATAGCAGATCAATATACATTTTTGTTATTACTGTGTACAACATTCACCTGCTTCTACTCACTTCACTTTGTGTCACTTCATTTAAGTCTTTGCAGGTGTATTTGTTTTTGTGATTATTCTATTTGTCATATCTTATGGCACAGTAGTATTCCATTACAATAATATGCCAAATCTTGCTCAGCCAATCCCTCAAGCGATGGACTTCCATTCAGTTTCTAGTTCTTTGCCACCATAAAAATAACTGTTTTAAATAACTTTTGTATATGTAGATCCTTTCCCTCTATCTTTGCTCTCTCTGGGATATAAACCCACCATATAGTTTTCAATGACCTGAATGAGGTATAGATGGTGTTCTTATCAAATAACAGGAGATACAAAGCTGAGAGAGATCTCTTGCTTATTGGAGGACAGAATGAAGCTCCAAATAGTCTCTGGTAGGCTAGAATGATATAATAAATAAAATTAAGTTTAAAAGGAAGCAAATATAAAGTCCTGCTTTTTATCCTTGAACTTGAGTTTAGACAATCATAGTTAGACAATGATTTTTCTGGAGAAGAGGAAAAGGTGTAGAAGTTTTAATGGACTGTAAGTCCAAAATGAGTTAATGCATTTGGCTGCATTAATAGCAATGTCATATCCAGAAGGAAGGAAATGAAAATTCAGCTACACTCTGCCCTTGTTAGACTACACCTGGGCACCAAAGCTTAGGAAAGATATGGATAAAATAGATGGGTCTACAGGTGGACAACATGGTTCATGGCAGAAATGCAAACTGCAGTATCCATCAATAATTCAAAAACAATTATTAAATGCCTGCTATGTCCCAAGCATTGTACTAGGCACTAGGAGTACAAAAATTGAAAGCTTTCAAGATTATATTGTCAGCACAGAATCAGCTGGAGAAAGTGAATGGTATTTAACAAAAAGAACAATGTGGGGGGAGTAAGAGAAAGGAACATGATTGATCATTATATTTAAATATTTTGTGGGCTGGTAATGTAAAAGGTTTTTGACTTTTTTCTACTTGGTTCTAGAAAACAGAAGTGAGAGGAAAGAGAAGAAGATATAGTCATGATGTTTAGGCTCCATGTCAGGAAAAAGCTCCTAACAATTAGTTATCCAAAAGCAGGAAGGGCTGCCCAGGGTGACGGTACTGCCTATGGACCATCTTCATTTAAGGTCTTGGGATGCGGAAGGGTGGGGTGCTGCTGTATTTAAAATTCTGACATTCTGGGTTTTTTAATATGCTGGATCCTAAGTATTAGAGGTAATTATTTAAATTTTAATTATATCAATTCACAAGTCATATTAGGCTAACAACAATGCTTTATACAGTGTTCCAAAAGTCTTAGTATAGTTCTAAGCACCCCATAGATAGAGCCAGCAAATGAAAATGAGAACATACTGGTTAATTCTTGATTCTACCAACAACTGATTCCATCTTTATAACAAAAAATAAAGCTGAGATTACAGCATCTGGACTTTTTAGTAAAAATAACTAGTGTTGCCTGAGCAACCCGTGGAAGAAACTTTCTCCCTTAGTCATCAAAATGAATCTCTGTTTTCTTTAGCCTAGTTATCTCCCAAAAAGGATAGACCATAAAACAACTTAAGGACTCCTCCAGTAAGAATACTTGTCAGAAAGTGTTTCCATAAATTCAAGCAATAGCTACTTTACCTTACTTCAGGCTAAGAACTGGAAAGAAATGGATGTCACAATGTTGTAATAAAAGTATGTAAACTGAGCAACAAACAGAAAGCTTTCCATTCTTCATAATGTACAAACTATATGTATAGAAAATGTGGTTGAGCTTCTCCTTATAAAATGTATCCACTTTAAGGAACGATCCATTTTTTATGTGATAAAAAGCGCTGTTGTGATTGTGTCGCTGTTGTTCAGAGGGCTTAGATTTCAAATGGAGTGAATATTATTTTGATCTTGGAAGACAGCTCTTTGGAGAAGTTCAGTGAGTTAGTGGATGACTAACATCGGGCAGTTCTGCTGCTGTGACTCCTTTTTGCTAGCAGCACACTGCATGGTGCATTGCCTCCATTTAGACAAAAAAGGTTGTTTCTATGTTTGTTTATTGGTTTTCCCCCAGTCATATCAGCCTCCTGGCTGCTCTGCATATAGTTTATTCCATCTCTCATTTCTGTGCCTTTGCCTCAATTGCATCTGAACCTAAAATCCATTCTCTTCTCACCTTCTTGGTTAGGAACCTCTTGCCTTCTGCTAGACTAAGCTCAAGGACCACTTTCTAAAGGAAACCTGTCCTGATTTTCCTACCTATTAGTACTCTCTCTCTTCAAACTACTTTGTACTTATTGTATGTGTGTATATCTGCATGTGCATATATACATGCATGTATATATAGTATGTGTATATACACTTATGTGTGTACATATAGTACATATACCAATGTTTATTATATATAATATATACACATCTATATAAATGTGTGTATATGTGGATGTGTGTTTCTTTGTGGTATCTAGGGTATGTATTGTTGTTCAGTAATTTCAGCTATATCTGACTCTTTATAACTTAGTGATTAAAATTGTCTTGAGAGAAGGATTGTTCTTAATTTTAAAATATTTTATTAATTGACCAGTCAACACATTCTAATTGTGGTCAAGTAACCCTCTCAACCATCATAAGATGAAAAGAAACTCTTGGCCCAGGTACAAATATACATTTTGGGGAGTTGTGTATTCTGCTACTCCCTTCATCATCCCAAGACATCTTTAATTGCTGATAGCTAATTAAGAGGTGTTCAGCTCTTCCCCAAATGGATGCATACAACAGAAAAATAAACCAACCCTTTTTCCCTTCATTTATTAACCAAATTCTGCTAAAAAGGATTGAGATTCCCAAAGATAAAGAATAAGCAAAAAGCAGCAGACTAGATGGTATCTCTGACCTGGATCTTAGATGCAGCAAAACCCCCTAACATATAGGAATTAATAGGGTATGTGAAAAATAAATTCTTACAGTGACCCCGTTTGGAATTGTTTTGACAAAAATACTGGAGGGTTTGTCAAGTCCTTCTCTAGCTCATTTTATAGACAAGGAGAGTGAGTCAAACAGGGTTAAGTGACTTGTCCAGGGTCACATAGCTAATAAGTGTCTGGAGTTAAATTTGAACTCAGGAAGAGGAATCTTTCTGACTCCAGGCTTGAAATTCTATCCACTATGCCATCTTGCTACCCAGAATATGTAAATAGTACAAAAGAATGTATATGTAATGTGTATACATACATATATAATGTGTCTACACATATGTGTATACATAGTTGTGCATACATACAAATAATACATACACATTACGTGTTTATATTGTAAGGATAAGTGATAAGAGATAGGAAAAAATGTATAGTTTATCTTTAAGAAGAAAGGAGGAGAATTTAGACCCAAACCCTGGTTGAAGATTGTGGAAGAAGCTTGGGAGATGAAGATCTTGGGAAGTAACTGAGATCAATGGTGACTCCTTAACTGGCTACTCTCTGAGATGGAAGGGCAGATTTTTGCTCTATCATCTCCTGGGAACAGACTAATTTTGTGGAAAGATTAGGAAATTCCTGGGTTGGAAAACTGCCCTGGAGACCTGTCTTTTTCTGAAGTGCTGAGATCAACCTGTCCAAGACAACTTGGTTAAGGTAAATCCAAGAGTTTTTCACCTGGGACTTTGGGTTTACCTAGGAAGCCAACCCCAGGCTTTGGGTAAGGACTCAGTCCATATGTGAGTCCTGTATCCTCAGTCATTTACCCTAATATTTAGGTAGTCAGATAGTTTTGGGGTCTAGATAAGATTAGGGATCTGGTAAGAAGGGCTTAAGAAGACAAGAAGGGCATCCCCAAGAAGGGGGCATAGAAAGGTGGGAGGAGTTAGAGCTGTATAGATTTAGGACCTTATCTACCATTTCCCTAACCTCAATAAACTTGTTTTTTCTATAATTTCAAGGGTTGTGCCTTAGTGGCCATGGGAGGTTCCTGGTTGGGTTTCTCCCATCACCAATCCATCTAGGTCCTTCCCAATAAATCTATCTTCACTTGGAGGTAGATTTCTTTTTCAATATGTGTGTAAAAGTCTGTATGATTATTTTATTCTTATTATAATATTTACATATTTTATTCTTATTATAATATTTACATATAATATATTTACATATAATATATGATATAGATATATATGATAGATAGATATAGATAATAATTATAATATTATTATTAAACACATGTTTCTGTGTATATGTGTACATGGATGTTTTACATACAAATATATATATACATACATTCTGTGTGTGTTTTATAGATACTTTCCACTGGATATACTCTATGCAAACACCCTTACAATATACACATGTATCTATGTATGTAGTAATAGGTATGAATATATATATTTGTCTACACACATTTGAATACATTTTATTATATATATATAGAATATCTCTTAGATCAGGGCTTATCTACATTAAGTCTTAATAAATTCATGTTGATTGAATGAGTAATTCAACCACCCCCTATTCCACCATACAGACAAGGGAATTAAATCAATTATTCCTCATTAGCGCCTCAATCCTTCTCTTGCCTGCCTCCTCCCCAGACTGGAGTCATCTTAATTCTCATGTGGAAAACTAAGCTCCTGCTCACCAGGGTAACAAGAAAATGCTGACATCAAAGGAATCTCACCTTGGAACATCACCGTACAAGCACGTAAAATGACCTCAGAGGAGAAACTAGAAATAACTTCACCTAGAGCAGAATTATGTCACAGGACAGCTTGACCCTTGTTGGGATAAGAGGGAGGAGACAGCCCATCACCCAGATAATAAGTCTTGTGCCTTGCCCATAGGAGTAAAAGGGAAGAGGAAAGCCTGAGGGAGGGATGCCTTGGCTCCAGCACCCCATGAGTAAGAGGACCTGGAATGATCAAGGAAACTGAATTGAGCTAGTAGGAGAAAACTTTCCACTCTGGGGAGCAAGTGAGTCTCTCCAACTCAAAACTCATACTCCTAGGAATAATTTATCTTGCCACTTCAAACTAGTTAGAGCTTTTTATTATTTTTATTATTTTTAAATTTAAAACCTTTACCTTCCATTTTAGACTCAATACTGTGTATTGGTTCCAAGGCAGAAGAATGGTAAGGGCTATGCATTGAGGGTTAAGTGACTTGCTCAAGGTCACACAGCTAGTAAGTGTCTGAAGTCAGATTTGAACTTGGGTCATCCTGATTCCATGTCTGGCACTCTATCTACTGTGCCACCTAAGTGCCCCCAATTTAACATATAAGGAAATAAAATAAATAAATACTACTCCAAGTTTTTTTGAAGTCAATACAATAAAGCTTCAACTTATTTTTATGAATTTGGCATAGCATCTAGCATGGCTAAGTGTTGAAATGAGCATGTTTTTGTCTCCAAGGGCTAAGACTTCATCTGCCTAATAGGTATGGAAAGTGTAAAGAGAACATCTAGTATTTTTAAAGTGTAAAAAATGTCAGCTGTACAATGTCATCTCCATGTGCCACATAGAACAGTAGGTGGAAATCAATCACGACGAAGTCTGGCGTCTCTGATTCCCCAGGTGCCATTTGTCATGAATTTCAAAATCTTTGGAGGAGGACATCTAACAGAATGGGGAGTTCTGGGGTTTTGCTTCTCTGTGTTGCAGTGGACAATGGTGTTCTGTGTTCTTAAAGCACCTTTCATCAGAGGATAACAAGAACACCGTTATTGCATGGATTTAGATTGATTATGGGAAAAATCACATCACTTATCACCTAAGAGCCCCACAGGAGAAAAGAAGCTGCCTCCTACATCCCAGTTAGCTGATTAGAAGGATCTTATTCATAGAATCATGAAAATCTATATACAGGCTAGAGTTCTTGTCTTTTTTTTTTTTTTTTTTTTTGTATCATGGACCCCTTTGGCAGTGTGAGGAAATCTCTACACTCCTATCAAAAGAGATGTTTGTGGCTCAGTGATTGAGAGCCAGCCAAATGGGAGATCCTGGGTTCAAATCTAGCTTCAGATTTCAGATAGTTGTGTGACCCTGGGCAACTCACTTAGCCCCCATTGCCTCACCGGCCCCACTCTTGGAACCTTAGAACCAATATACAATATTGATTCTAGACAGAAGATAAGAATATGTTTCAAAAAGAGAGAGAAATTTGTAAAACTCTCAGCACAGTGCCTGACACATACATAGTAGGTGCTATATAAATCCTCATTCTCCTCCCCTTCTCAGAATAGTGTTTTTTAAATATAAGAAGACAATAAAAATTTATTAAGAACTTACTATGTGCTAGACACTATAGTCAGCACTGGAGATTCAAAAGAAAAAGAAGATAATCTCAGAACTCAAAGAGCTTACATTTTACTATGGCAGATAACATTGAAAAGGTGCCCAAAGGGGGAAAGATACCTACATGGCAGCATAGTGGCAATGTCTGTAGAGTTAGAAGCATAGCCAGGAGGAGAATTAAACATGGCCAGCAGGACCCAGTCCCATAACAGAGCCCTGGGAGGAACCGGGAGTCAGGACTATAAAGAGATGTTCCAAGGTGACAATGCTCCGAGTTCTGAAGGAATTTCCAAGGTAAGAGGCAGCTGAGTCTTGGCGACAAAATTAGAGATTCATTAGTACAGCCAGGAGAGCAGTGAACCATGGCTGGCCTGGGCTCATCCCCAAACAGATGCCCTTAAAGGAACTCACCTAAGAGATGAGGGGATTAGCATGGTGGAAGGATGCTACCGTGTGAGAAGGTCTGAGCAAAACATGCCAAGAGGTGTGTGTGTGTGTGTGTGTGTGTGTGTGTGTGTATAAGCATATATATTTATACATCACATATACACTTTTTTCTCTCTAAGCCCCTTGTAGTTTGGGATGTAGTATCACAGTAGATTTTAATAGACCACCCTGCATTTTTACTATCACAGAGCCAAATGCAACATAGAGGGCTTTCAATTATAATATGTATATGATTTTTTATAAATTATCATATAAATAATATAAAGTTACATTATATATTAAAATTATATAAATTCTAAACTGTTTTATGAATATTTATTTATATACATATGTGTCCTTCAAGAAACTATATGTGCATATAGTTTTGCCAAGGAAACCAAAATATATTTAAACACAATTCTTAAAAAAGAATTAACAGGATGAGGGATCCTATGTTACGAATTTATGAATCTAGTCCAATTCTTTCACTTCATTTATAAGTTCCCTGAGGCCCAGAGAAGGGAAGGGACTTTCCTAAGCTATGTGGTTTCATAATGAGGACTTGAATGAGGTCTTTCTAATGTATACAGTCTATATCAAAAAGTTTACATATTATATATTACTTCCTCAAAATATATTATTATACGTTACTTCCTCAAAGAAAATATGAAAGTGGATTTTTGTTAGGGTCCATAGACAAAAAGAGTAGTGATCATTAGATAACCTGATTTCTTCTTTTCCTTACCAAATACTCACAAATACTGAATTATTCTATCTGAGTTATCATGGTTTGTTGTTGTTGTTGTTGTTTTTGTAGAAAGCATTTGTAAAATTCAATCAAGAAATATGTTTTAGCCTTAATTATCTAGCCAATTTGTATATGTAGACCCTATCTCAATAATTAAACAAGACAGCTCATGAAGTCTGAATGATTCAAGCAAATTTATACTTTGGGAGTTTTAGAGAAAAACGATTGTGAAGGGGCAGCTAAGTTTCTCAGTAGATAGAGAGCCAGGTCTGGATATGAGAGGTCCTGAGTTCAAATCTGAACTCAGACACTTCTTAGCTATGTGAACTTGGGAAAGCCACTTAACCCCAGTTACCTAGCCCTTACTGTTCTTCTACATTAGAAAATATATTTAATATTCTAAGACAAAAGGCAAGCATTTTTTTAAAGATAAATATATTTTGGCCTAAATTTTCTAACCAATTTGTGTTTGTAGACCCAATCTCAAATATTAAATGAGTCAGTTCATACAAGGTCTATAAGATTTAAGCAAATTTGTGCTTCAGGAGTCTTGGAAAAAAGACAGTATGAAGGAATAGATACAGTCTTGTACTTGAAGGACAGGAAAACCTGGTATAAACCTTACCTTTGACATTACTAAATGTAAATATGTGAGAATTCTAAAATAATATGGTGTTCACTGATTTAAAATATTATAGCTCAAGTTAAAATGACTTTTTGATAGTTTTTATTTACAAAGAAGTGGAAAGAGTGAAAGTAGAGAAGTGCAAAAAATACAGTAGAGAAGATGTCTAGCCTGTCACACTAAATATATTGCTCTGTGGTAGGCTCAGCCTGGCAGCGCTTGTTAACCCTCGAACAGAGAACCCAGTGTTCTACTCCAAGGCCTCCTCTAAGTGGGGAATGCCTCTCCAGAACTAATCTCTCCAGAAACCAGGAAAGTAAGACCAGATACTCACTCACCTATGAAACAATCCAAGAACCAATGTCCCAAGTTAAAGCCGAGGTCCAAGTCGAAAGTCACCTCCAAGAGGCAGATCAACAGCCAAAGCTCCAAGCCCAAAATTCAAGCTGGGCGGGCCCCAGCCAAAGAAGTTCAGGACTTTTTATAGTCCTTTCCTGTCACTTCCCCTCTTCATAGGGGCTAATCACAGTTTCCAAATTGCCTAGCACTGTCTAGGGAGCAGTGTCTGTGGGATCCTCTTCTCATCCTCTGAAGGTGTCAACTCTTATCAAAGGATTCACAAGTTTCTTATTGATTGGGTTAAAAGGGTGGAGCTCTCCAAGTAAGTGACTTGTAAATTCTCTTACTTGATAACAAAGTGTTAATTAGGGGTTAAGTAGGGATTTATTAGATTTATTAACTCAAGATAGACAAAGAGAATAAAGAATTCCCTTTTACAATAATCTTTGTGAGCTCCTGTTTTCTTGTCTATAAAATGGGAGTTTTAAGACCTATTTCATAGTTTTGAAGTTCAAATGATATCATATAGGAAGTACAATAGAATTATCAGCTATTAATACTGAGTAGACACCACTAGGACAGTTCCATCTTTCCTAGGTGAGTACATAATGCTTCAATTTCCTTTGGCTTAGGAATAAAACATCAGACTACAGTAAGCTGTCATATCTCTGACTTAAGTATGTGGCACCAGCAGCCTCCAAACCTATTCTTGCCCTTGTTTTGTGCATAGTTAGCACTCACTGTATGTTTGTTGAATGGATGAATGAATGGGTTGTTGGTTCTTCCTAATTTAAAATGGCTAAAATATAATTACAGTGGAATCATTCCATAAATAGCTTTACTGTAGCAGCTTCAGTATATTATGCCTCCAACCACATATGCAGTGATGTATAGCATATCTCCCTGTAATACAGGTATTATCCTGGTCCCCAGCACCACAACATAATGAGGATCTACTTTATTACTGCCTAAATTGGACTTAAACAGCTGTTAACTACCAGTGGGGGTCACACTGCCTGCTTACCATAGAAATGTGACAGCAGTTTCATCCAGATTGCAATTAGTGGGACAATTTTTTATTCCATTTTTAGTGGTCCTGCAAACAGCAGCATCCTATTTTGGCTCCATAACTCATTTTGGTGCCACCAGGAGACTAATAAGAGATATTTTATGACCATTACTGAGATGGAGTTGGTTTACATTTTGTGTAGATATGAAAGCTTAGCTTTACATAAATAGGGCTACCGGTAAATCCTAGCTAGAGTGCATTTTCACATGTGATTCTCAATTCAGCAGGAATCTCCCAGGGTGATTCAGGGCCAAAAAAAATAGGAATGGGGAAGTAAAGATTGTTGACTTTCCCTGGAGAAATAGCATATTTACAATAGTCAAGCTGTATGGTAAGAGGCAAGTGGAAAGCAGTGGGTAAAATTCAGGCAACTTCAAGTGAATTGTTATCTTGTAGTGGAAAGGAATGATTTCAAAGAAAACTAAAGTAGTCTTCTAATTAGGCTTGATTTCCCTTTGGTAAAATGACCTTGCCATCTTATGTTGATGCTTAGGGCCAAGTTTAATCTCTGTCCCTTTTGCTATTTGTTATTATATTTTTAACCTGATTTGTTATAACACTTAATAGAAAATTCTCCTTTAAAATACTCAAGAGTATATTCACAGCATTTTCTGGAAGGAGAGAGAAAAAAAAGGAAGAGGGGATAGGGGTCAGAGAGGAAGAAAGAAAGAAAGAAAGAAAGAAAGAAAGAAAGAAAGAAAGAAAGAAAGAAAGAAAGAAAGAAAGAAAGAAAGAAAGAAAGAAAGAAAGAAAGAAAGAAAGAAAGAAAGAAAGAAAGAAAGAAAGAAAGAAAGAAAGAAAGAAAGAAAGGAAGGAAGGAAGGAAGGAAGGAAGGAAGATAGGAAGGAAGGAAGGAAGATAGGAAGGAAGGAAAGAAGGAAGGAAGGAAGATTCTTTGAGGCCAGCTGGAAATTGGGCACCCAAGAAAGACAGGGCAGATGATGACATCAGGAAGCCCAGCATGGACAATCAGGAAACTGGGTCCTAAGACTTAAAGGTCACAACTGAGAAATGACTTATTTCATCACCATCAAAACTGGCAGTTGGTATTTATTATTAGATGTTCTACAAAACACTGTACATTCTCACATCAACCCATGAGATACTGTAGTTTGAAAGGTTTCTAAGGTGATCATAGTGACTCCTCTCCTCCAAGCTCAGGAGATAGGGAAAAACAGGAGGAAAGGAGATAAAACTAGAGTTAGGGAAGAAGGGAGAGAGATAGAGAGAATGGGGAAAGGAAAAAATGGGAAAGAGAGTGGGGAATGAAGAGTCCAAAGGAAAGATAGAGAGACAGAGAGAGAGAGGGTGGGAGGGAAGGAAGAGGAGAGGGAGAGACAGACAGAACAGACAGACAGACAGACAGAGACAGAGAAAGGGAGGGAGTGGGGAGAGAGGTAGCCTCAGAACCAGGAAGATGGGTTGGGGTTCTAGCTCTGAAATATATTGACTGTGTGATCTAGGGAAAGATATTTAACCTCTAAGTCTTCTAAATAATTTTCTAAGACTTCATGTGTGTATAGATAGAGCATTAGCTATGGAATAAAAAGATCTGAGTTCAAATCACTGCTGACCAAAATGATTTTAGTGCCCTTAAACAAGTCATTTAAGAGGGGCTTATTTGAAAAAGAGAGGTTGGGACTAGATCACTTCTATCACCTCCAAAGTCCCTTCTAACTCCAAATCTATGGTCCTATATGTTTTAATATATAAATGTATATACACATGTGTATACATGTAAGCATACATATATGTTTATAAACATGTGTGTTTCATTATATTATATGTTGATATTTCTCTTTATTTTCTATCTACAGTGTAGCATCCTAGTTTGGTACATAAGTATTTAACCACCAGGTGGAGTCCTAAGTCAGTTTGCCCATGCTTTGATGAGGCAATATTACTAAGTAAATATCCATCTCTGTTATTACCAGGGAATCAGAGAGCTTTAGTCTTCTAATTCTGCCTCTCTCTATTGTCAATATTAGATGTGTGGATTTTTGGATCTACACAAGAGAACTTAGCTCTGAGCCCCTATTTCTGGTGAACTCCATCTTAGAGAAAACTAACTGTTTTAGAGAGTACCAGCCACATGAAATTGATGTACTGGTATCACTTTTCCAGGGAAGCAAACAAGGGTGCTTAAATACTGCATGAATCATTTACTTAGCATAAAATCAATAAGTAAAGAAGCAGTACATAATAAAACTTACAATACATAATTAAACAACAATATATAATACACATATACAATGTTGAGGGGCAACATAGCTAAATGAATAGAGACCTGAGACTGTAGTCTGGATGACCTAAGATCAAATCCTGTCCCAGACAACTCGCTATCCACGTGACTCAGAACAATTCATATAACTATTTTTGGGCCTCAGTTTCTTCATCTAGAAAATTAGTGAATTAGACTAGCTGGCTTTTAAGATCACTGTAAGCTGTAAATCTGTGATCCTAAGATACGTAAACAAAACAAAACAAAACATTGAATTTAACACCCTCCTGAATCATAAAACTACCCTCATACATCAATTGGTCTTAGGGATTCTAGGACATTCACAGTTTGCATTTATTTTGTTCCCCATCACTGCATCTCTTATAAGAAGGCAAAGGAATATGTAGCAACATAGTTCTTGCAGCATTTTAAACTCATTCTTCCAAGATTGGTCATTAGAAACAGAGGTAACAATTCTGAAGAAACTTGGAAGCTGCGACTTACAACTTCCATCTGAGAATCGGGTCAAATTGGAACCCAGGAGAATTGGTACTCCTCCTGGTCTCAGCTATATGATGGCTGATAAGCGCTTTCAACCTGGTTTGGCTCAGCAGCCACCCTAAGCAAAGACTTCCACTGCCACAGCCCTAAAATCCTCTTTAATCCTGTCCAAGGAGCCCTTCTTGACCCTATAGTTGGGCCGTGTCAATTCTTTTCTTGCTCCCCTAACCTAAAGCCTTCATTATTCTTCATAGAAGTGGAAAAGGGCAGTTGGAGAGTAAATAGGCATCACAAGAATATATATCTTGGACAGACACTACACTTGGACAATGAGCTGTGCTCAGAATGGAACATGAGAAAGTGGGATGAATTACCTTTGGGGAAATGTGTATTGGCTTTAAGGACTCTAAACTTCTTCACTGAGACAAAGACAAATCTTTTCACATTAAAATTCTTCCAGTGATGCTATATGGCTGCAAATCAAAGAATACTACAATCCCTAAAGAATAAAAGTTACAGGGTCACCCAAAGGCCAATAGAGAGATGGGCCTATGGTGGGTATATTAAAGAATAACAGAATTTCAAGTTTTCAAGTATATTAAAGGAAATCTAATTCAATCCATATTTTAACAGAAATATTTTTTTAAATCTCTACCACAACTTATAAATCATCTAACCTGTGCTTCAAGATGCCTCAGTGAAGGACCTCCAAAAATAAACCCTTCCACTTTTGGATAACTCCAATGGTTTCAAGATGGCACCATAATTATTGACAGTATATTCTCTTCTTCCATTCATTACTCCTGGTTTTGCCCTCAATGGTAAAAAAAAATAGCTTGCAACACATTATTACCATAGAAGACTTTTACAAGAAAAGTAAGGTAAAGAATGTCAGCAAAGAGAAGTACAATGACTCACTAAGAAAGTGGGCCTCTAAAGCAAGAGAGGGACAATTTATTGACAATTCCATAAATCAAGCATTAAGAGACTCAGAGGAAGGCCCTTAGCATAGACTAGACCCCTTGCGGAGGACCTACAGGAAGGCAAGGATAAGATTTTTCATAGCACCTGGATAGACTGGGATTTGCATTGGTTGGGAGATTTACTATGAATTCAGATCTGGAAGAGACCTTTGACATCCTCTAATTCGACCCATTGGTTTTAAAGTTATGAAAACTGAAGACTAGTGCTTTAGAGACTTATCCAAGGTTACATAGTTGAAGCCAATATTTGAACCCAGGTCCTCTGATTCCAAATCAACTACTTTTCTTTTTCTGTATGGTCCTTCAATGAGAATACAGCAACTTAAAATTGTTCAAGTCTATTTGTAAATATTAGAAATATAACTACCAATCCTTCCTTTTTGATTAACATTTGTAATTCACCAATTGACCATTTAGCTTTGGGCTAACAAGCTCATTCCATCAGGACATATTCTAGGAAGGCAAGAGATTTCTTTTGTAAACAAACATATTCTTATTACTTAAGGCAAAGAAGGACAAAATAAAGAAGGGAGACAAAAAAAACAAAATTATTAGTGAATATCTATTTTTTAAATTAAACTGCTGGCAAAAAGACTATAGATATACATATATGCGTACACAATATTTCTTCTGAAGAAGTTAGATTAGTGCTAGTGTTTAAAGGATGGCTAGGTTTTAAGAAAAACACATAATTATTCATATCAAAAACAAAAAACATTCAAAAGAATATGGTTATATAAATTAATGTAGAAAAAGCCTTTGACAAAGTACAATGGTTTATTCTAAAACTTCTGCAAAGAAATTCTAGAAAGGCATTTTTATATGATTAAAAAATATACACCTAAAATCAAATCCTGGCATTATATACAACCAAGAAACATTAGAAACTCTCCCAACAAATTTAAAAGTAAAAGAAGGATGAATTCTTTGCCCACTATTATTGGTATAGTTCTAGAAATGTTATTGGGATTATCATGCACAATACAGGTTTGGCCCTCAGGAGAGGTAGTGATCCAAAAGAAAAATGTCCACATTTTTCTTTGGATCAGAGAAGGGATACTGTGAATGTGAAATCCCCTACCTCTCTTCATGATTATATCAGGAGCAGCAATTTTTCCTAATTTAGTTAGTTTATGATCATAGATCTTAAACTTTTTCTGAAAATTATCAAGATATAATTTTATCTGAAGTAGTTTCTGTATCTTAATCATACAAGCATTTTTTCACTCAGTCCTGTAGGAACTGAATAAGTATTCAATTATAAGTATTAAACATTTGTAAAAAAAGTTATCACTTAATTCTGAAAGAATCACTTCTAAGAAGAATCATACAGCAGGCATAAAGTTTTCTGTCACTTCTCCTCCCTTTGCTCTATTCTGTAAAGTGGTGGTACAAACATATGCATGTTATTTGATTTTATTGGATTCCAGAGGAACTATAGAAATATCTGGATACTTGGGGAACTCTAAATATTTTTGTATTCTTGGAGAACTATAATCATATCTGAAAAATTATTGTATCTTTAGTAAAAGTTTCTGTTTTTTTAGTAAAAGTTTGGGTATGGAGGCCAATCACAAAGCTCAGGGTCTTCAGTTGCCAACCAGAGTCTGGCTTTATTGTGAGACCAGCCCTCTCTCAATAAGCCTATTTCTTTTTGGCTTGGAGACTAGCATGTAGCATCCCACATATCCAATATTCTCTAGGGTACTCAATTTCCTAAAAAAACTGTTAAAATCATTAAGAAAAATTTATGTCTACTGGCAACATCTGACGTACAAATGGGCTGGTAAATGTTTAACAACCAGTTCTCTAGGGGTTAGGGGAAAATATATACATAACACATTTTTAAGTTTACTATGAATTATTCATATTTTCTCTATAATTTTCTTAAGTCTAGATGATCAATAAAATAATAAATCAAACCTTGATTTGTAGCATTGGCAAATATCTGAGGTGTAAATCCTCAAGATGAAAATTTAGCAAGCTGGGTCCAAGATATCCCTGAAAACTACCAAATGAAGTGAATATTCTTCATCAAAACAAACAAAAACAATGAAGGTTTTCTTCAAATTGTGCCTTTTAAAGCCTAAAGGGAGAAAATCAGGACAAAAGTTGTTTGTTTTCCAAAATGTTTTCTTTCAGGTACCAGGTCCATGACCCTGCAGGAATTTAAATGACTGGTCTCATTACTTCAAAAGTAGGCTTCCCAGGCACAGCACAAAGCCATATTGTCCCCTAGGGTAACCCTACTCAGTAATGGGAATGTCATTCTGAGGATTTTCTTCATGAATAATATAAATGACATATTCCCTGACAGGGACTGTCAGATCTTTCCAAAGTTCAAGTAAAACAACTCCACTACCTAGAGGAAAGTGGACTCCTATCCCTGGGGTAACATGCTGCTGTTAAACAATCATCAACACCCAGGGTCACCCAGGCAAAGTCGGATCACTTTTGATAAGTCTGGGTATTTTTCCACACATTTCCAAAATGTAATTGCAAGAGGGAAGATTGAAACTTAAACACACCAAGGAATGGGTTAGTGATTTCTTAGTCATCCAAACCTAATTGTTAAGATAATTTGTTAATGTAGTTACATTAACCATAAAGGTATAGGTAGAAATTTTTGAGTTTAGGACAAATGACTATGATGGGAATGAAGAGATTATTTTGGATGCAGCTTCCAGGGGAAGTAAGTGAGTCTGAGAGCCACAGCATCTGCAAGGGGAGGATGAGATGGAAGGAGAATAAGGTTAGAAAAGAGCTGCCCAGGACACTGCTATCTGCATCCTCTAACTCAGCCAAAGCAGGGGGAAGAAATGCTTCAAAAGGTTAAGGACAGGATCAACTAGATGGCACGGTATATAGACTATCAGGCTTGAAGAAGAGAGGTCCCGAGTTCAAATCTGACCTCAGATACTTCTTATATCTGTGATCCTGGGCAAGTCACTTAACTCCAGTTGCCTAGTCCTCACCACTCTTCTACCTTGGAACCAATACTTAGTAACGATTCTAAAACAGACAGTAAGGGTTAAAAAAAAAAAAAGATTGGGGATACTATTGACTGTTGGTCAAGGGGCAAAGCAGTAGAAGAACTGAAGGAAGTATGACTCTGAGGAGTGCCAGAAGTATCCACTAAATTTCTCACCTTGTGGCAAAGTTCTAGTTAGCCCCATCTTGGTTTTGCTCAGTATATTTAAGAGACAATAAGCACTAATGGCCCCACATCCAATCTTGTCCTGAGGATTGACAGGATCAAAATGAATGGTTATGAGTGAGATTATTTTGGATGTTAAATGTGCAAATCTTAAATGAACCTCCCTGAAGCTCTCCCAATGGTCACTGCCTGCATGAAGAATTTACTGACACATCAACCCAATTTCTAATGTCCCATAAATTGCCTTGTACTTATTTTGTCCTTGTTCTATATCTATTAAATATTTATATGCTTTTCATTCCAATACTATCTCCTTAAAAATAGTTACTGTTTTTTCATATGGGCCCAGTGTATGTCATGGTACAGTTCCATAGTACATAATTTACAACTGTTTCTCAATTGACTGATTTTTTAACAGCTTTTAATTCTACTGACCACCCTTTCCTCTTTGAAAGTCTCTCCCTTCTTAACTTCAATGACACTACTCTCTTCCTGGATATCACCCACCCTCAGAGAACATTTTTCAACCTCCTCTGTTTGGTTATCATCCATCTTCCCCTCCTTAAATAAAAGTGTCCTCAAGAATCTGCTGAGTCCTTTTTCCTTGTTATGCTTTCTTTTGGTGATATCAACTACTCCTTCGAGTTCAGTCATCCTGTCAACAAATGTTTTTAAGTGCTCATTATGAGCTAGGAATGAAGTCAGGAAAACTCACTTTACTGAGTTCAAGTATGGCCTCAGATACTTATTAGCTGTGTGACTCTGAGAAAATTGCTTCAGACTGTTTACCTCAGTTTTCTCATCTAAAAAATGGCCTGGATCCATCAGGGAATGGCTGAACAAATTGTGGTATCTGTTGGTGATGGAATACTATTGTGCTCAGAGGAATAATGAACTGGAGGAATTCCATGTGAACTGGAAAGACCACCAGGAACTAATGCAGAGTGAAAGGAGCAGAGCCAGAAGAACATTGTACACAGAGACAGATACACTATGGTACAATTGAATGTAATGGACTTCTCTACTAACAGCAATGCAATGATCCAGGATAATTCTGAGGGACTTAGGAAAAAGAATGCTATTCACATTCAGAGGAAAAACTACGGCAGTAGAAACACAGAAGAAAAACAACTGGTTGTTGTGGACATGATTTGGGATGTAAACTCTAAGCAACCATCCGAGTGCAACTATCAATAATATGGAAATAGGTCTTGATTGATGAAAAATGTAAAAACCACTGGAAATGCGTGTTGGCTACAGAGGAGGGGAGGTATGTGGAGGGGAAAGTAAGAACATGAATCATGTAACCATGGAAAATTTTTCTCAAAATAAAAATTAAAAAATAAAAACAAAAAATAAAAAATGGCCTGGAGAAGGAGACGGCAAACCACTGCAGTATTGTTGTCAAGAAAATCCCAAATCGAATCATAGTCACACATGACTAAAATAACTGAACAGTGAAAACAGTGCTTAGTCTAGAATAAGGAAAACTTATCTTAATGAGTTCAAATCTAGCCTCAGACACTTGTTAGAGATTTGACCTGAGTGAGTCAGTTAATCCTGTTTGCTTTAGTCAGTTCATCTGAATAATGAGTTGGAGAAGGAAAGGACAAACCACTCCAGAATCTTTGTCAGAGAGAGAGAGAGAGAGAGAGAGAGAGAGAGAGAGAGAGAGAGAGAGAGATCATGAAGCATCAGGTCCTACTGAAACAATTGAACAACAACAATATTATTAGCCAGGCACTCTGTTAAGTACTAGAGATACAAAGTGGGGAGGGAGTAGAAAGCAGTCCCTATCCTTAAGCTTAAATTCAAATGGAGATATAACATGAAAATAACTAAGCATTGTTAGATAATATTAAGATAGATTAGCATTAACAAAGTAGATAGAAAGGAATATGAAAGGAATACATACTAACAGCTGGAGAAGGATGGGACTAGAAAAGAATTCCTGCATGAGTTAGGATTTGAGCTGAGTCATCAAGGAAGCTGGGGAAACTGAGGCAGAAGGTCAGGAGGGCTCATATTCCAGAATGGGTGACAGTCAGTACAAAGGCAGAGAAAAAGCAGATGGAACAAGGTATTACAGAAATAAAAAGTAAGTCACATTAGCTGAATTGTAGATTATGAAAAGATGGTTCCATAAGAGAACTGAGAAGACATGAGGTCTGAACAGGTACTGTGGAGACCATAATAGACATCAATAGGGAACAGTAGGATGATTGCCTTGCTGCAGTAAAGTTCAGTTGAAATATTATATAATATTTGTAGTGGACCCATTCAGTGGTCTTGTCATTTTTTCCAGTTTGAGTCAACAACACATAAATAGAGGAATAATAACTAAGAATATTTATTGGATATTTGTGGAAATGAGGCAAAAGAACAAGGGATTTGAGAGTAGAAGACAATGTAGAGTTGCATTTGGTTCATTAAAGAGTTGAGAGAGGGAAGGGGGAATAGTTCAGTGCTGGAATGACAGACTGGTAAAGAACTTTTGGGGAAAAAAAAGAAAAAATCCAATTAACTAGTAATGCAAAGCAATGTGGGAGTAATATTGGAAAGAGAAGGGTAAGCGATCAATAATATTATGAGAACTCAGAGATCACCAAAGACTTGATCATTTTAGCATAGGCTGATAACCAATTCACCCAATGAGGCTGAGTTATTCTTTTTAAACTTGGAAATAGAAGCATCATGAGATTTCCTTATTTTCATGGAATCAGCATTAATAGTTCCTTTCTTTCTACTTTTATAGAACTATTCTAAATTCTCACCCTTTGAGCAAGAAAATAGCATTAGTTGATAATAATATACTTGACAACTCCTGGGACCATCTTCCTACCCTTTTTAGGCATTAAAATATGGAAGAAAATATATCAAAATAAATTCTTGGAGTTTCAGGAAGTAGCTAGAAATGATGATAACCTAAAGACTGAACAAGAATAATAATTATGCAAAATTTACATTGAATTTGCTCAAGCCTCGACTTTTAAAAATACCATTTTGTTATATTTTATACATATAATAAATCGATTATTGAATATTTATATATTTTTCCAACTATGTGTAAAAACAATTTTTAGAATTCTTTTTTTATAATTTTGAGAAACCTTGACTTTTAATGTTTGCCTAAGTTTCTTTGTTACCCCTGCCAAGGTAAGTCAGTATTTAATTGAGCTCTATTATGTGCCAGGCACTGTGCTAAGCCTTTCAGAGAAAGACACAGAGAAAGGGCTGTTTTAAATGATTAGAATAATCCATAGACCACATTCTAGTAGAAGTACTTAACTACTGAACAAATTGCCACTCCACTCAATGAACTGTATACTTTTCTCTAAATGCTCTTGACTTTCTCATTTGCCACAAGTCTCTTTAACCATTGCTTCTCAGCCCACCAGTAGCCTGTTTATGGCTTCTCCTCTTATCCTGGCATGGCTCCCAGCTAGCTCCACTAACTTAGCCCTGAAGTACCACCAGCCTTGGCTCAGACACAGCACCCTTGACTTTTAAAATTGAAACCCATCTCCACCTACCCAGGAGACATAAATTGACTGGACAAAGGCCACTCTTAAAGAGTAACAGTGGAATAATCAAAGGTATAATGAAACAATTTAAATCATAACTATCTGATGTTACTTTTTCATTTGGCCAAGCTCTGGGTCAAAGTGATGAATGAGACAACAAGAAGGATGCACACTGGAGAAGCAGGTGGGAAGTTTGCTGAACTTGCCTGACTCATCTCCTACACATTTCAGTTGAAAATCTCTCCTGGCTATATAGTTTAAGGGGTGGCAAAAGAGATGCAGAGAGGAAGGAAGCATGATGGTGAGGAATAAACATTTGTATTCAGCTCAATGTGAAGGGAGTGGGGAGAGAAGGTAGGCAGGGAATGATGACTCAGAGAACTGAGTCATAAAAATGAAGAGTCCAGATTTCTCTTCCAGTATTTGATAGTGTATCTCAGCCATTTTATTGTTTCCTGAGGTCTAACAACAAGACAATCAAGGCAAATCTTTTCCCTTCCCCTTCTCTCTTCCCTCTGCCTCTCCTTTTTCTTTCACCCATTCTCCCTCTTTTGTCTCTTTCTCTTCCCTCCTCCTTCTCTTCCTTCTTTTGCTCCTCTACCTACTTCACAATCCTTCTACTCTCTCCTATATCTTCATATCTCTGCTGGTCTTTCTTCTTTTCTATTCTAACTGATAAATTTCACTTCCTTACCATAAGATCTCTTCTTGCCTCACTGAGTTGTTGGAAGAACCAACTAATTAACCACTAATTTTGAATCAGACCAAAATCCACCCTGGATAAAAGTTGTTTCACTCAAGGAGAAATTGTGGCAATAGCTGTTAGTAGGTAATATGCCTTCTCTGCCAAACTGTCTTTCTTTGTCTTCTTATAACAAGGATGATAACATGTAGGGAATTCCTCTTTCCTTGCCCAGAGCCCCATTACCGAAGAATATTCACCTACCCTTGAAAAAAGGTAAGTTTCCAGAATCGTGCTATCCAGGAAATCCACCTTCTCTTGACTAAAAGACTGGATTCCAGAACTACGATCTTTGGTGTTGCTAGAGAGGCAGCTCTCAGCAATTCTCACTACTTGGTGTGAAAAGGAAATTTCCCCTTTCCCCTTTCCACTATGTGTACCTGGTGTGAAGATGAAACTCAGTGTTTTAAGGAAATCATTGGGTAAATTTAGTCATGAGGGTAGAACAGCTGCCAGAAAAATGGAGCGATGGAGTCAAGAATAATCAGGAGACAGGGGGCTGGGCAACCTTCCCTGCAATACTCCCTGGACTGCTCCCCCCAGGCGGCACAGACAAAATAGAGAACCATGGTTGGCTCTTGGGATGTCACATGTGAGAGTTATTGGACATGAGAGAGGGGAGAGAAGAATAGATTTGATAAATTGAGGCAAGATGGAATTTTGGTCTCTACACTTAAGTGTTCTGGTGCTGAGTGGAATGCTTTGTGAGTGTGGCTAGGGAGGCCCTTGTGGTGGCCATAGATTTAGCAAGCTAAATATAACAATAAGATAACCTATATATCTTTCTCCTGATTTTCCCTCTTTTCTCCTGCTACTTTTGATTTAATAAAATTATTAATTTACAGCCAGTCCCAATTTTAATTCTTAGATTGGTTACATTTTCCTTTTTTATAGCTTCCATATGTTGAAAGATTAAACTACTGGATCTCCAAGGCTGAGTCCAGGAAGTCAATATTGTTTAGTAATATTCCTCCTGGGCCAAATAATCAAGTACAAGCAGCCTTTTACACCCTTCTATCCCAATACAGTAATGACTAGGTCCAAATTAGAACTGCTAAACTCTCCAATTTTCTCCAGAAGAAAGACAAAGGGGGAAATTGGCCAAAAAAAAAAAAATAGTCTGCTGGATCCCTTTAAAGGCTAATGCAAAAGGATAACTCCTCCCACTATATCCATCCTACATTAATTAATCAATTAATTACTAGCATAAATAATTGCTTTTCTCTCACAGTCCTCTCCACAATAATAAAAACCATTCATTTCATCCTGAGGGCAGTCCCAAATACTGACACCCTTTAAAAGGCCCAAAGGGCATACAAATTCTCCATACATAGATATAATCAGCCTTCTAAACAAAGACTCATCTTCTTTTAAGGAAGATGATTAACAATAACCTTCTGCCCAACCTCCAAATGTCCACTTCTTAGACCTTTGCAAATATCCAGTCCTGAATACTGCAACAACTCTGACTTAATGATTAATTATCCAAAGATCTGAGAAACAGAAACTCAATGAACAGCATGCACTTTGTGAAAAGAAACATCTATGGTTCAGTTGAGTTCTCTTTTCTGTTATACTCCAGGCAAGTTGACTGAAAAAAAAATCAATGTAGTCAAAACTCTAGTGTGACTGTCCTTTAGAAAGAAAATTCCCTCCCCCTTCTCTCTGTCTCCTTTTCTCTCTTTCTCCTTTTTCCTTGTCTCTCTTTTTCTTTTGTTTTTATTTTCTTCTCTTAAATATTTTTTTAACTTCTGACTCTAGGGTTCCTTCTCTCAGAAGCTGGTATGTCAATTCATTAATCTTGTCCTGCTGGGCCAAGCAGATATTGTTCCCCTTAAAAGTTGTTTGTGAATGAATTATTCTCAGGGAATCAGCAGGTTGACAGACCTTTTCTTCTTTAAGCCTCCAATTACTTTGGACTTGCATGTTACCAGTGAGAGAAAAAGTTCAATACTCAAATTCCTTGCCAATTCCAGAGAACCCAGGTACCTTCCTATTTGAATAGCTATAGTAATGGAGAGTAGAGTGAGCCCTGAGATAAGTTGTAGTAAGTAAGGTGTCATTAATGTACCAGCTCCCATTTGAATATGGCATTCTTATTCTGTTCTATAGAGACTCCATCACCCTTAAATGCCTTGCTTTGTAGGACCACCTTTGTTTGTTTCTTAAAAGGACAAGTCTGTTGGTAACACCAATATTGTTCTATTTGACACCACTGCACCTGGACTTCCTCTGTTCCCTAACATAAGTTGTCATGAGACTTCAGCAGCAGAACAGATATATAAGTCTAGGGGTCTTTAGTGTTCACTAGAAAGTCCTCCATTTTATAGGAAAGATTGTACAGGTTGTAAATCCTTGCTCATCTAAGCAGTATAAAGGTTTAGAGCAGGGGTCAGCAACCTTTTTGGCCATGAGAGCCATAAACGCCACATTTTTTTTATTCTTTTTCTTTTAAAAATGTAAACATTTATTAATATTCATTTTTAACATGGTTACATGATTCATGCTCCTACTTTCTCCTTCGTCCCCCGCACTCCCCCCACCCATGGCTGATGCACATTTCCACTGGTTTTATCATGTATCCTTGATCAAGACCTATTTCCAAATTGTTGGTAGTTGCATTGGTGTGGTAGTTTCAAGTTCACATCCCCAATCATGTCCACCCCAACCCATGCGTTCAAGCAGTTGTTTTTCTTATATGTTTCCTCTCCTGCAGTCCCTCCTCTGAATGTGGGTAGCATCTTTACCATAAATCCCTCAGAATTGTCCTGTGTCATTGCTTTCTGCTGGTACAGAAGTCTGTTACATTTGATTTTACCACAGTATATCAGTCTCTGTGTACAATGTTCTTCTGGCTCTGCTCCTTTTGCTCTGCATCAGTTCCTGGAGGTCTCTCCAGTTTACCTGGAACTCCTCTAGTTTATTATTCCTTTTAGCACAATAGTATTCCATCACCAGCATATACCACAGTTTGTTCAGCCATTCCCCAATTGAAGGACATACCCTCCTTTTCCAGTTTTTTGCCACCACAAAAAGCGCAGCTATGAATATTTTCGTACAAGTCTGTTTATCTATGATCTCTTTGGGGTACAAACCCAACAATGGTATGGCTGGATCAAAGGGCAGGCATTCTTTTATAGCCCTTTGAGCATGGTTCCAAATTGCGAGCCAGAATGGTTGTAACAGTTCACAACTCCACCAGCAATGCATCAATGTCCCAATTTTGCCACATCCCCTCCAGCATTCATTACTCTCCCCTTCTTTCATTTTAGCCAATCTGCTAGGTGTGAGGTGATACCTCAGAGTTGTTTTGATTTGCATTTCTCTAATTATT
>NC_058134.1:128790872-128813220 GCF_016433145.1 Gracilinanus agilis
TCTTGATCTTTTGTTATTCCAAATGAAATTTGTTATAGTTTTTTCTAATTCAGTAAAGAAGTTTTTTGGTAGTTTGATAGGTATGGCGCTAAATAGGTAAATTAATTTGGGTAGAATGGTCATTTTTATTATGTTAGCTCATCCTACCCATGAGCAGTCAATGGCTTTCCAATTGTTTAGATCCAGTTTTATTTGTTTGGAAAGTGTTTTGTAGTTGTTTTCATATAATTGCTGTGTTAATGCCACATTTTTTAAAATGTAATTTCGTGAGAGCCGTACAGTGTTCACAGTGCATGCTCCTATAACAGTGCATGCTCCTGTAACAGTGCCTGAAAAAAATTGACTTTATGGCTCCTGCAGAAAGAGCCATATCTGGTCCTCAAAAGAGCCAGATAAGGCTCAAGAACCATACATTGCCAACCCCTGGTCTAGAGGAATCTGGCCAACAAATATTGGGAAAGAGGAAGTGGTCCTGAGGATCAAAGTGGAGCAGGGGCTCTGGGATCTCTCCCATGAGAGTAGGATTGGAAGGGGGAGATAACAGAGGCATTGGAAGAAAGGATCTACACTTTAATTTTTTTCCACTTTTACGTGGAGGCTAGATTACAGAGGAGAGATACTAAAAGCAAGAGGACCAAGTGCAAGGTTATTACAATAGTCCAGGAAAGAGAAGATGAGACCCTGATTAAAGCTGTTCTAGGAAGCTCTCTAAGGCTATAATTCTGGGAAAAGTCCAATGAACCAGGGAAATCACCAGTCCAGTCCTAATTACTATTCTTTATAGTGTAAGCATGTAATATCTATTCTTTATGCATGTGAACATAATAAAGGGGTGGATGCAAGGAATGTGGAAGTGACAAAATTCTGTTCTTGTTCTTCCCATCAATAAGCTCAAAGTCAAGGTTCAACAAAACTACTCTTCAGATATTTTTTTTCTATAAGTCTAGGTCTCCTAAGGTGCTGCTAGCAAAGGTTTCCCTCACAAATTGATCTCTCTTCTACACTCTACAATCCCTTGATGACCAACTTTTGACTCCTGACTTATTGGCAAAACTTGTTGACAGACCCATACAATGAACACTTGGTATTTAGTTCTTAGCCTCAACTACTTCCCAAACATTGGTTTCTCTTAAATGGGACCCACCCTGTAAGGATATATCATAGAGATTGCCTATTTGGAAGGGTTTCTAGGAAGCCAAAGAATCCTGAGATGAACATAATTAGCAACCTAATCCTGCTTAAAGGAAGAAATGTAGTGCCCTCATGGAAATTCTTTCTCTCCCCACCCTTATACCTGCATGACTACCACAGAGAACCCACCAAGTAACAAAGGGTCCAAAAAAATAATTACACTAAGGATTCCTTCCCACCCCCCCCATCTTCCTGAAAATGTTCCTTTTTTCCCTTTTCCCTCTCAGCTGAGCTTTTCCATTCCCATACTGGAAAGCAACCCAGAGCTCCTGATCTACTCTGATCTCAGACTTAGTCTTCTCAGTGGTTATGACAGACTCCCCTTCCTCTGCCCAGTCCTGGCCACTCATTTATTTCTATTTCTTTTTTTAATATCATGCCAAACACATTTCCATATTGGTCATTGTTGTAAGAGCACACTCACACAAAGCCAAAATCCCAAAATAAAACTGGAAATACAATGATATGAAAAATGTTATGTTTGGATCCTCATCCATCTGACTCTAACAGTTCTTTCTCTCAAGGTAGATAGCATTACTTATAAATCTTTCAGGATTGTTCCAGATTATTGCATTGCTGAGAGTAGTCAAGTTTTCACAGATGATCACTGTACAATATTGCTATTACTGTGCACCATATTCTCCAAATTCTCCTTATTTCACTCTGCATCAGTTCATGCAGATCTTGCCAAATTTTTCTGAAATCATCTTGCTTATCATTTCTTATGGCACAATACTTTCCCGTCACCAACATGTACCACAATTTGTTCAGCAATTCTCTAATTAATGGATATCCTCCATTCATATTATCAAGATAAGCAATGAGTCACCAGCCATCATCCTTTAATGAATGTAGGACCACAATGCCTTATCACCTGCCTCTCTAAGGACCACTCTTACACTCTGCCACAAGGAGCCTTACTCTCTGGTCTATCATTATATCCCATAGACCTCTGAGTTGTGAGGATTGGATTTGTGCAAGGGGGATGGGACAAAAGGAGCCAGAGAAGGAGTGGCTGACTGTTGGTGACAGTTGGTGACAGTTGAGACCAGAGAGAATTTTGGGAAAGGCTTCGGGAGAAAGGATGAGGAGGAAAAGGGTTCTGGCAGAGGACATCCCAGCTCAGATCCAGTCCTGAGGGCTTCCTGAGGATCCCCTCCTAGACTCTCTCTCTCCCTCTCCCTTCTAACATTCATTGGTTACTGGCTCTCATTTATTATTACAATTTTGCTAATTCTTTGGTTACTTCACCCTAAGAACGATCAGACTCTTCCATCTGCTGGGCAAATGAATTCACCTTTGTATGTTGCCTTTCCTATTTTGAATGTGAGTTCCATAAGAAGAGGGACTGGCTTGCCTTTCTAGTCATAGTACTTAGTACATATTTGTAGATCTGGATGCTTAATAAATGCTATCTTTTGTGAACAGTGAATTAGATGCTACTAAGCAAGGAAAAACTCCAGAGCCTCTAATCTGTCCCTCAGCTAAAGTCAAATCTATGGGTAAAGATTCTAAAAACATTCTTGGAATACAGATGTGCAAGGGAGAAAAGGCAAGAAACAAGATTAATAAGACCCCAAAGAGGAAGAGGAATTGTCTCTGGTGGGGAAGAAGCAGACCCTGAAGACAGTGAACCAAGGGTGGAAAAGCCTTAAAACTATTAATGATTTGGAACAAAGAAAAACAGATTAATTTAGAGACTTTCTAAGAATCTGAATAATCCTTAGAAAATAATTAAGAACCTGGTCCTTCTTAAGAGAAGAATGGAAAAAACATTCACATCCATTTACTGTACTAACTTTTTTTACAAATGACTTATGAACCAAAACAAATAGCAGATTTAAATTTGGAATTAGAGCCTTGTGAGAAAAGAATGTTCATTTTCAGGAAGAGATGTCCAGGATTCTGACTTCTAAGAATTTTCTGCCCGCTGTACAGCAAAGTGCAGTGGAGAGAAAACTGATCTGAAAGCCAGGGAAAAAAAACCTGGAATCATATCCTGTCTCTGACTTATACGGGGGATGTGGCCCTCAATAAATTGCTTAATTACTTAATATTTAAGGCAAATGGTATTGAATTCAAATAGGACTGGGCCACTAAACCATATATAAGGATCTCTGCTTCTATCTATTGACTTAAAAACTACCTTAATTAACCTTAATTTTGCTGACTTTAAAAAACACGTTAACATTGCCTCTGTTTTATTGTATCTTTATTTATTTTATTGTGTTTCCAGTTTACATTTTAATCCCATTCAGCCCCCACTTTGCTACAGCTCTAGGCTTCTCTCTAAGATCATAAACTGCAGAAAAATGCCAATGAACTTGTGAAATCACAGGTCCAGTCATTATCCATATTCTTTATAAGTAAAAGACCAGAGTATCAGAGCATTCGTTTTAGAATTCTTCCTAATATTGCTTTCAGAGTAGGGGAAAGAGCTCAGTGGTGTTCTGAGAAGATATCTTAATGCCACGTCAAAACCCTCTGTGAGATTTTTAGGCATATCAAGTGAAAGACATAATGAAAATTGTCTGGAAGACAAAGAAACAATTTTATGCCAACCCTTCTTCTCATACATTACTGCTCAAGGTAAAAATGTCTCTCTGCTGGAGAAAAATAGAAAGCTGCCAGATTCCTCTCCATTGATACATCTGGTGTGGAAGAACAATTTAATAAGCTAGCAATGTCAGGAAACTTAGAGAACTCATTTTGATAGAAGAAAGTAACCTTCAGGGGCTAAAAGAAGTGTTCATATAGAAGTGTTTTTTCTCTAGAAACATAATAATAAGTTAAAGAATATCAGTAATACCTGCCATTCAACTGAATAAAGAAAAAGAAAAGGGAGAAGGGGAAGCAGTCAGTCAATAAAGGCAACCCAAGGTTTGTTTTGCATCCAAAGACACTGAGAGAGACAGATGTCATATAAACACAACACCCTAATGAGGGAGATTACTCTCAAATCAGGAAATCAACCTGGTGGACCCAATTCAGTGTTCACAACCCACTTGGGACTTTGTATCCATACAGAAAGTTAAAAGGAATATTCCCAAAGTTTTGAAAACTGAATATGAATCCTGCATAAAAGTCTGAAGTGGAATTCCCTATTTGAGGCAAAATGGGGAGAAGATAAGTTTCAAATTCTTAAGAATATAAATGTAGAGCTGGGAGAGACTTCAGAAACTTCAGCTCCAAAAAGTCATTCTCTCTCTCTCTCTCTCTCTCTCTCTCTCTCTCTCTCTCTCTCTCTCTCTCTCTCTCTCTCTCTCTCTCTCTTTTAGGAAATTGGGGCTTCTGAATTCTCATATCAAAAGAAGACAAGTCTGGGAACAAAGAGGAAATCCAAGCACTAAACCATTGCTATTTCTTCCCTCTCTTCCACAGGAAAAAATGGGATTATAGGGAGATTAAAAAAATCACTGAGCAAGAGCAAAAGCCCAAATACCCTCTAGTAGTATCTGTCCTTGAGGCAAACTCAATGATTCTGCCTCTTAGTTCAGTTTTCTAGTCCCTAGATAATCCTCCCAGGCAAAAGGAGGCAGCAGAGAGATTTTATTATATGATGGTTCAACAAAGAATCTGCCTCTCTGATCTCTAACTAATCTCCCAGCTGAAGGAAGGTAGAAGAGTGGAATAGAAGAGATTTTGTATAAACATCAAATGTCCCTGCATTCTGGAACATTCTCAGTTGACCTTATTCTAGAATGGCTCATCATAGAATTTTCTTCTCTTTCTAATCTCTTAATAAATGATCTTCTCCAGGATTTCCAAATGCCATGGTTAAAGAATCTAGGGATCTTGGAGATCAAATCCCACTATCTCTTTTTATCAGATGAGAAAATTGTGCCTCGGAAAATTTTGTTCATTGACTTGCCAAAAATCACACATTTCGTTGGACTAGAATCCAGAAGTTTGTTAGGTTTTTTTTAATTTCAAATCCCAATGCTCTTTCCACCATTTAGTGGTTTTTAAGACACACATTTCCCAAAGTCTTACTCATATGCTTCATCATAGCTCATGATATCACCTGCTAAGGGGCAGCTAGATTGTGATTTTCATTGGAAGATGGCAGGAGCATCCATGCCAGTGAAAATCAGGTATTCCAAAGCTTTGAAGTTTCACAATAGAACAATATGGAGCCAATGTGAATTCCCAGAATCCCTTTTCTCTATAATTAGCACACATATTCTCACAATAGCAAATGCCAACAAACTAATTTCTTCTGTGAATTTGAGAAAGTATGCATTTCATCATCATATGTGCAGACTGTGGAATGATATTCCAAAGTCTTGCTGTCTGATATAGGAAATGTCATTGTCCCTTTTCCTGTGACAAGGACCTCTGATGGATTTAATGCCAACAAAACACTAAGCTCTTCCATTAGGCAGGAAGTTTGATTTTGTTTCTAAATTCTTCTACCAAGCAAGCATTCAACCCATTGAGATTTGCGTAGCTGCAGGAGGATATGAATGGATCTAATTTGTTCCTTTGCTCCTTCCTGAAAATTGACTTCATCTAGCCTGAGATCCCAGAAATATTCTGAAGGCATTAGTAAATCATAAGATAGAAACTGAGTATGAGTTTTACTAAAGAGAAAAAGACTCAAAGAAATAAAAACAGTGAGCCAAAAAGGTCAGTATGATATAATGCAGAAAGGACTTTGAATTGGAAGGCAGGAAATGTTGAGTCTAATAGCAGTTCTGCCATCAAACTGTGCAATCTTTGGCAATTCCCTTCACATCTGTGAGTCTCAATTTCCTAATTTGTAAAATTAACCCATAAATACAATAGAAACCCTGTTACACTAGCTACTCAATCATACCCACCACATATATGACACACACACACACACACATATATATATATATATGTACATAGACACATAGCACATCACAATTAAAATTTGATATATCCCATCTGGTCTATATAAAATATTATATATTAAAACTAACTTTTCATCTTTCTCAATAAATCAATTCCATTTCTCCATTTATTTATGTCTATAAGTGGAATAGTCTTTTTTCTATCAAGCTGGAAACTTTACATTTTTTTACTCCTTCTTATTAGTCATCCATATCCATTCTTTCTCAATCATCTTGATTTTTCTTTTAATGTGGTTTTTTAATTGATGCCTTCCTCACCATTAATATAGGACTTCTGCAACAGCCTTCTAGCCAGCTAGTATCCATACCTCTATCCTTGTCTTCACCAATATATTCTATTATGTCAATTCCAAATAATTTTTCTTATATATTTGTCAGTAAGGTATATATACTACACTGCCTTTTCCAATGAACTTTCATTATTCCATGTAATTCCACTCAAAAAACATTTATTAAGAATATGTATGACTTATACTATATAGGACAATATGCTAGGCACTCTGGAGACACAAAGACAAAACACAAAACAGTCCTTTTTCTCAAGAAGCTTCCATTCTACTGGATGTAGTGTTTATTTTCTGATCATTCTCCCAACTCTGAAAACACAAATATTATGACCATATTGCCTATAGTTCTTGTAAAAAAAATCCTATTGGGTTGGCTTTTTAATAACTTGAAAACTAACTGTATACTTTTCACCATATTATATCTTTGCAACAGAAACACGTACTTTAACTTTTTTTCTTTCCTTTCTGTATATTATAGGTTAAAAAAAAATAACTTAATAGTAAGCCAGCAGCGTGTCAGACTTAAGTTCAAATCCCTCCTTCAGACATTTACTAGCTGTGTGATCCTAAACAATTCACTTAACCCCTGCTTGCCTCAGTTTTACAGAGTTGTAGGCATCAAATGAGTTATTTATAAGGCACTTAGCACAGTACCTAGCACCTAGTATATTCTTTATAAATTCTTATTCCTTCCTTCCTCTAAATGACGGCCTCTTAATTATAATCAACAAGCTTATGGGAAGGGAAAGGAGAGAAAAGGAGAGGAAACAGAGACAGAGACAGAGACAGAGAGTATTAAAAAGAAAATTATTTCTTCCTTTCCTACTGTTAAGATAGCTAAAAAGGTATAGCTTCTTTTTGCTTAGACTTAGAAGAAAAATCCTGTTGTGTATTGCAGCTACATTCTTGATGCTCTGTCCTAAGGATCAATGCTATAGTACCAGGTTAGAAGTAAAGCAGTATCATAATAAGGTCTTTCAATGACATGAGCTGTAAAAGCCATAGAGGACTTTCCTCCACAGGTTTTAAAGCATTTTGGCCTAAAATTCATGTAATAGGGAATGAGGTCATGTCATTATATATCATTAAAGTTATTTATCATTCATTTGACTTTTGTTTTCAGTAAATAAAAATATTTTATCTGCTGGCATTCTAAAAATAAACACGGAAATAAATTATCTACTCGTTAAAATTCTGAAGATATTATTCAACAAACTGAAATAATTTTTTAGTTTTGACCCAATAATTCTATTTAGGGGAATTTTCCTAAGAATGTTATTAAAAAAAAGAAAGAAGAAAAAGAACCACATGTTCAAAGATTTATTTAGCAGCATTTCTAACTGTAAAATATTGGAAGCATCCTGAATTTTGACCCATAAGTGAATGTTTAAATAAATTATAGTACACTGATATAATGAAATACTATAATGCAATTAAGATAGACAAGTATTAGGACTATAAGGAAATCTGAAAAGACCTTTATGATATAAAGCAAAGAGGAAAAAAAAGCAGAATAGCAGTAGGATATATAATTATGACACTGTAAGATGAAAAATAAATGAGAATGAATATACGAAGAATTCTAATATAGATTCAGAGGTGTGACAGAAAAGTTTTATTTGATGCATCAAATTGCTCGTTTTAAAGTATAAATAGTTACAAAATAAATTTAATTAGTTGTATTAAGATTTATGCAACATTAAGTTGATCATATTATTTAAAAAATAGTTTATGTGTACCAAATAAGTTTTGTTTAGCTGTCTTCATACAAACAACAGTAACAACCAAAAATCACTAGTATTGCCAAATAAAAATATTTGGCATGAAAATGGCCTAACCTTATTCAATTTCTTTTAGATTTTAAAATGCTAAGGTTGTGAACTTAAATTAGATCCTTTTATACCCACTGACCTCTGCTTTAGTGGGCCAGCTAAAGAACAGAATTAAAATTCAACAAGACTAGGTTGGTAAATTAAATGCAGCTGGCAGCTCAGAAGGAGGAAGGGAAAAGGACAACCCTTGAATGATGCACATACCAATAACCTTTTATTAGTTGTATGACCGTGAAAAGTGGAGCAGCCTTGGAAACTAGATATCCTTTCCATATATATGGAATGTGTAGTGGGAGTATAATCTTTCCTACCCACCTTTTCAACTATACTTTCCCATTCTATTATAAACAGGAAAAAAAAAAACCTATATCAGGGAAAAAAAGTGGTTTAACTCTTTGACTTTCCAAAGAAACAATTTTTAAAAAGTGGTTAGGTAAGCTGTTATATAAACATGAGCCACCAGTTGTGAACTGATCCAACCATTCTGGATAATAAGGAAAAAGACTTATACAAAAATATTTATAGCCTCGCTCTTTGTGGTGGCAAAAAATTGGAAAATGAGAGAATGTCCTTTGATTAGGGAATGGCTGAATAAATTGTGGTATATGTTGGTGATGGAATACTATTGTGCTCAAAGGAATAATGAACTGGAGGAATTCCATGTGAACTTGAATGACCTCCAGGAATTGATGCAGAGTGAAAGTAGCAGAGCCAGAAGAACATTGTAAACAGAGACTGATATATACTGTGGTACAATCGAACATAACGGACTTCTCTACTAGCAGCCATGCAAGGATCCAGAGCAAGGCTGAGGGACTTATGAGAAAGAAAACTAGCCACATTCAGAGGAAGAACTGTGGGAGGAGAAACACAGAAGAAAAACAACTGCTTGAACACAGGGGCTGATGGGGATATTATTGGGGATGTAGATGCTAAACGATAACTTTAGTCCAACTATCAGTAATATGGAATTAGGTCTTGATCAATGATACATGTAAAACCCAGTGGAATTGTGTGTCGGCTAAGGAGGGTTAGAGGGCCTTGGGGGAGAGGGAAAGAACATGAAACATGTAACTATGGGAAGATATTCAAAATAAAAATTAAAAAAATAAAATAAAATAAACATGAGTCACCAAGCTCAAAGAGCTACTTTTTAATAACTAAATCATAATAAATTATACTAATCTTACTTATCAAATTTGATTATTAATTATCAAAATTAGCTTTGAGTCAGTAAGATAAATATGACAAAAACATGTTTGGAATTTTGAAGTAAATTGCACTAAGCATGATTTATAGAAACTGCAAGGCAAAAGTTGCAGTTAAATAATTCTAAAGTTTGTAAAAACATACATATGTGTTATATTAAAATAATGGGATAACACTCATCCCCTTCACAAAACAAAAACCATTCTATCAAGTTTTCTTCTATACAAAAGGACACAGAGACAAGGACAGCTTTGACTAATGCTGTAACTACATGTTAAATTTATACATACATACATATATATATATAAAGATATACTTAGTAGAGTCATAATATGGCTTCATATATCACTTTTTTTCTGTTCTACACTGGATGCAAAATTCCCTCTCTCTCTCTCTGTCTGTCTTTCTCCCCCTGTGTGCATTAAATTCAGAATTTTTTTAGAAAAGATCTCTTTTAGTGGTTTTTTAGAAAGATCTCTTTTAGTGGTTTGCATTCCAACTAAAAATAAAAATGGGCTCTCCAGCTTCATGTCTCTATTTTCAGTATGTCCAAGATTAAATTAAATTTGCATATACTGAAAAATATTCTATATATACTATTGACCATATTCCCATGTATACAAACGAAAATATGAAAATGTCAGATTTACCTTTTCTATAACCTCTTTCTTCCTATCCTGACAATATATTATCAAGCAAATCCATTTCCTGCCCAATTCAAGAGTTAATTTGGCCCAAAATCCAATCCTCCAAATGGATAGGATTGATCACAACACTACCTTACTGAGAAACCTAGAAAATACATAGAACCTTCTTGTCTTAGAATTCAAGGCTTTAATCCTACTACTTCCCTTTGCTCCTTTCATGACCAAAACAGACTATTTACCATCTTCCAAACTAATCTAATATTTTTTTGCCTCTATAATATTTGGATACCATTTTGTATTCTTGGAATGGAATCTCACACATCTCTTCCTATTGAAAACTTTTAAGGCCCAACTCGCATGGCACCTCCTGCCTTTAGGTATTTTCATTGGCTGTCCCCCATTTCTGGAATGCTCTTCCTTTTCATCATCACATCTTGACTCCCTGATTTCCTCCAAGTCTCAGCTATAATCTCAAAATTCCGCAAAATGTCTTTTCTGGTTTTCTTTGATGCTAGCTAGCTCCTTCACAATGAGATTATCTCAAATTTATCATGTATGTATCTTGTTTGTACTTAGTTGTTTGCATGTTATCTTCCCCACTAGATTGTAAATTTCTTGAGGAACTGATATTGCCTTTCTTCTTATCCCCAATGCTTGGCACATAGTAGGTACTTAAATGAATGCTTTCTTGTTGACTTCTTCCATTCAGCCTTTCTTAATTCCCCCCAAACCCTAACTAAATGTGATAAGCCCCTTGTTAAATCTCCCATACCACTTGGCTTGGACCTTTTCCATATTCTTGTCATGTTGTAACTAAAATCGTTGTTATTGGATTAGATTATTTATCCTCCCTGATGTGACTAAATTATTATTGTCTCAAGGGTATACCCTATGTCTTATTTCTTCTTTGTATACCCAATATTTAGTACAGTGCTTTGCTCTATTGGACCCTACGTAAATGTTTGTTGAATTGAATTAAAGATCTGATACTAGTTGTTGTCTTGCTACTATTAGAAATGCCCGGTATCTGATTAAACAAAATTTCTGTTGCTCTAATATTCAGGTTTTAAGGCTCTGCCATCATTGAATTAACTAGAGAACTAAAGTGCATAAAAGCAGTGGAAATGCTTATCTGGACTACAGCATCAATGACCCCAAAAAATGGCACCTGGAAAAGTAGAGGAAATGAAACTGATAGACCAGGTGTTGCTTTTCTCTGAATTCTGCAATATTTTATAATTATTTCTTAAGTACTACCTTCATTCTAACTTTCTTTTTTGTGGTCAGAACCTGTGATTTCATGACTGTGGAGAACTCCCTTTGGGGGAACACCCCCTCCCAATGCAAATCCGTAATTCTTCTGCAACTGACAGTCTTTCAGAGTTGCCTAAAATAAAGTGCCTTCCCAGGATCACACAGTAAGTGTTCAATACAGGTCTTAAATTCATGTCATCCTCATCCTGAGACTGCTCCCCCTTCTGCCATGCTGCATTGCCTCCATAATGCCTAATTTCTTTTAGGTTATGATTCTGATCATATGAACTATTGTGCAAGATTGTTCCAAAGCTTTTTTGTATTCTAGTCAGATCAGAGCTATTCTAAAAGGGCATATGGCATTGTCCACAGCATATTTATCTCTCTATTTAAAAATAATGAAGATTACATTATGCATTAGCATGTATATTTTTTATCGTTCATGTACTATAAAATGGTTTGGTATTAAATTGTAATAGCATATTGTGATCTGACTTTACCATGCCCCAACGTTGTGTACTGCACAACCATCATCTTTGCTCCTTCCTCCATTAGAATGCAAGCTCTTCGAGAATAGGAACTGTCTTTTTTTTCCAGTTTTTTTTATGAATAGTACATGGCATATAGTAGGTGCTTAATAAATGTTTACTCACTGACTTACTGACTGATAGCACATGCCATAACTTATTAGAGATCATAATAGAACACTGGTCCAATTATATCCACTGAAACTTAGAAATTATATCCAGTAAAAGTCTCCTGGAGCACAGAAAGCCGATGCTAGTTCTATCATCAATCACTAATGTCATAAAGAGCTTTCAATGGATCAAAACATAGCCCCTAGTCTTGTGTTACAATAGGAACCCTAAGCCATTGGTTTTATCTATGTTTTAACTAACTTAAAGAAATGAAAACTACCACCCCACCATGTCCTGCTTTCAGGGTAACAAATACAGACTCATTTTCCCCTTTTCTATTCCCAAATGTCCACTAACTTCCAGGGTCACTTTTATCCACTTAGTTTGATATTAGCTGCGGCCAAGAATGACAAAAGTAATAGAAGTCTCTTTCGACTCAAACAGAAGTTGCACGTCAAAATCCAGGAGGTTCAAATAAAGTAGATTCAGACCCTTACTAGAGGTTTGGAGAATGCAGCACATCTTGGAAATACTGAGAAACTGGAAAAGTTCTGTTCCTTTCAATGTGATGGGGAGCTGCAGTGTGATTATAATTACACCAGCTGCACTGACCCAAGGATATAGATTTGATACTGGGTCTTCTCCATCTTCATTATCTAGGATTCTTTCCTCAATGTCTTCCTTCCAATCATTTCCTCTTTTGTGCTGCCACAATAAGATTTTACTTGTCTGGGTAGACAGGTGACCAGGGTCAGCAATTTGCACATTCAGTCTTGCAGCACCTCAGGGAAAGTATTGCAAAGTTCTCAATGTTTATGCAAAATGGCAAGACTACATTAAAAATTAAAGCATTATACAAATGGAAGGCAGCATTATCATCCTCAAAATTAATTCATTTTCATTTATGTTGATTTTTTTAAAATAAGCATGTGCCATGCAGTGGTTTAGAATAAGGAATCATGAAGGTAAATAATAACTTCACAAAGAAAAAATTTAGAGATTTTAGGACTTGACGACCTTTTATTCCTCTAAATAATACCCAAGAAAATTATAACTATTCAAGAGAAGTATCCCTGATAACAGAGTTATAAGCAGGAATTTTTGCGTGCAGAACAAAGTTAAACAATCACTCAATCAGCAAGCATCTACTAAGCACTTACCATGTGCTAGGCACTATGCTAAGGGATGCAAAGAAAAAAAAAAAATTTGGTCAAGTTGAGAGATTCGACTCAGAGAACAGAGATCATCTTCCATCAGTTGGGGAATCAGCCTGCCTTTAAGAGTCCATTCCTTATATCCATGAAGACTCTAGGTCCAAAATAAAAACAAGAAAATTTACTGACAAGAGGCATTATTTGATGCCTGTCTGAAGTTCAATTCCACTTATTATCAGTAGAGGGTATTATAAATTCTTTCATTGGATCTGGATTCAGAAGACCCATCTCTAATGCCTGCTACCTGTGTGACCTTGGGGAAATCAGTTGACTTCTGTATATTTCCTTATCTGTAAAACGCAGGCTGAAGGGTAGAGTAAATAAATGGTCTCTGAGGCTCCTGCTAGATCAAGATCAATTCTTCTATGACATATAATATTATGATCCTATGTACCCTCAAGGTTCATCTCTAATATTCTTTGATCCTCTTATTATCTCTCCAAAGGTAGAGGAAGCAATATGGAAAACCATTTTTCCATATTTTGTTCAGATAGTACATTAAAACTAATTGGAGGGCATCTGGGTAGCTCAGTGGATTGAGAGTCAGGCCTAGAGATGGGAGGTCCTAGCTCCAAATCTGGCCTCAGACACTTCCCAGCTGTGTGACCCTGGGCAAGTCACTTGATCCTCATTGTCCACCCTTACCACTCTTCCACCTAAGAGCCAATACCCAGAAGTTAAGGGTTAAAAAAAATTAATTGGAAATGTGAGAAAGATAAAAGCTTGGAAGAAAAATGACCTTGTCATCTTAGAATTTTAATAATAATAAAGAGAAACTCTGAGACTAGTTAGCAATATAGGCTAGTTTTTAAGAAAACAAAATTTTACAAGTACTAAGAAAAATTAGGTAGCAACCCATGATTAGAAGCTCTACTGACGGAATAGGTGAAATTTTTAAAATGAATTTCAATTGTAAGTGGACTCAAAGAAGGGAAAAAGGAGGATGACATAAAACTTTTAAGGTGGTTGTGCAGGAAGATTTTAATGAACTTAGATTTTCAGAGAATATTTACAAAAATGAATGCAAAAAACCCTAATAAAATCTTTATTTATTTATCAAACTTTTGCTTATAAGAAATAATACTTCCATTATGTTCCTTAATTGGGTTTTGTTCACTTATGGATGTACCATTTTAAAAGAGATTTTTATAAAGTAGAGAATATTTATAGCAATATAATCAGGATGGAGAAGTGTCCAGAAGTTGTGCCATGTGTTAAGCAATTTAAAGAACTGGAGGTGTCTAATCTGGAGAATTGATTAATAAAAGAAATATGATTGATTTTTTGAAATATGGAACTATCATTTAGAAGAAAGGGACAGCATATCCTATGTAACTTCAGAGTAAAGACCCAAGTTAGAGAGTAATCAATTTTAGTTCAGCATAAGAATGAAATTCCTCAAACTAGAGTTTGGAATGGAAATTGACTGATTCATGTTGAGTCAGTGAATTCTTCATTACTAAAAGTCTTCAAAGAAGAAACAAGATGGTTATCAGCTAATGAAGATCAACACCTATAATGCCTAATACTTTGTTTTACATGAAGTCAACACATGACAATTCAGGTATATATATGACAGGAAACCAAAAAATAAAGTAGAAAAATGTATAAAATAAAATTTTGTAATTCCACACTAAACTTGCACCATTTTCCCTAGTGATATAAAACCAAACAGAGCTTCAGCCAGTCATGTTCCTTCTCACTCTGAGAAACAACGATAGAAGTCATCACATTGTTTTGTGCCAGACATTAGCTCCAGCATCAGTCTTTGTCCAGAGTTCTCACATATAACAAGTTGTGTCTGCATCAGAGCTGTGTTTTTCTTTGTTTCATTAATGTTGTTTTGTTATTAATAATTTCACCAAGAACAAAAGCAGCGATGCTGGTAGTTCTGATAAGCCTAAGAAAAGTCAGAAAGTGCCTAGGTGTGTTCATATCAGAACTACTTATTAAATAATGGGCTTCACTATTATTCACAATTTTCAGCTCATGTAAAGGGTCTTAGAACATATTGATCATGTAAAATGAGGTTCTTTTGTAATTCATATTTTGAGAATCAGTGATTTTTTCCCAGTGTCTCCTGACACTGATCACAATATTTCTACCCTGTTATCATATGAGAGACTTCAATAGTGAAGACTGAGGAACAAAGACAGAAGAACCTAAAGGGAAGTTTTTCTAAAAGAGTATGTCCATACCTACTCTTACCTTGAAGGGAGAGACATTTTTGCTGAGCCAGAAGCTTAAAGTAGCAGAAATCTATTAAGCAAAATCTGGTGGAAACTATGCCTCCAGTGAAGTCATTTCAGATATATATTCCAAAACCAGAGGGGAACAGACTCAATGGAAATAATATCACTAGAAGGCATCAGCGGTCCCATTGAAGCATCAGATAAGTTAGTTAGTTGCCCCTGGGTGTAGGTTCTCTGGCCACATATATTCCCTACATGTGTACTTCTCTATTTTTGTTCCCTATGTCTGTCCATTCTTTGCATGGATATTATCTGTTTTATGTATTTGTAGGATAATGTGTCTTGGATTTATAGGGAAACATTTATGTTTTGAAAAATTGCACTTTATTGCCACTTTCCTCCCTATGCGAATTCATCAACTGGATTTGCTTTAAACTATTATGTCCTCCAGTCAACTACTTAGGGCTTCAGTATCTTGGGATAGCATTTATCTAAGGAACCTGCCCTGAGAGTGAGGGAGTGACCCCAGGTCCTTCTGTGCTACTTTAAATATAACACTCCAGAATTCTGACCAGTGGACCTCCTTATTTCTAGATGCTATTACACACACACACACACACACACACACACACACACACACACACACACACACACACAAACACACACACACTATTCCATTTTATTTGTGAATAATTATTTGTTTTTGGCAGGGTTAGGAGGGGTTATCCATATTCGAGCCTCTAATTTCACCAGTGTAGAGCACCACAGTGTAGAAACTCCTTCCAAGGATTAAGATGAACAACTTTTCTGGAATTTATGGTCTTTGGGAATGGCCTGAGGCACTGAGAGGTTTAACTTTTCTTTTCTGAGATCGTACAACCAGTATGTCTCAGAGGAACAACTTGAACTCGGACCATGCTAGCTTCAAGACCAGCCTTCTATATCCATTCAACATGCTACTCTCATTAATCAATAAATATTTATTAATCATCTACTACATGCCAGACAGTGCTAGGTGCCATGGATACAAGTACAAAAAAATGAAACAATTCCTCCTTATAAGAGATTTACGTTCTAAATGTATTCAATTAGATAATGATTATGTATTAATAATAAATAACAAATTCATGAGATGGTGCTAAATGATTGATCTTGCATGAGATATTTCCTAATAAAAATAAGTGCTGTTATTAAACTACCTCTTTAGAAGAGATCAAAGGAAAACTATTTTGACTCCTTCCTAATTCTGTTTGCCAAGAAAATGCTTAGTGCCATCCATTCTTTTTTGTCTCCTGTAGTAGACAATATTACTATTAACCTTTAAAATGCTTTTCCATCACCATAACTAGTGATGAACTGGCTCTGATTTAACCTTGCTCTCTTGCCTAGGCAGACCACTTGGGATCCAGGGCATTTATTTCAAAGGTAAGACAGCAAATCTCTCCAACTCATTTGCATCTCAGACCCATGACTTCTTGTTGTTGAGTTGCTTTAATCCTGTTCAACACGTTGTGACCCCATTTGGGGATCTTCTTGGCTAAGATGCTAGAATGATTTACCATTTTTTAACTCCAGCTTATTTAGCATATAGGGAACTGAGGCCAACATGGATAAATGACTTGCCTGGGCTCACACAGCTAGCTCATAGCCAAATCAAGAGAAACTTAACTAGCAATAATCTTCCTTTCTGTGTCTTTACTCCAACATCCCCTCCCCAATTTCATTGTTGAATGGTTCTTCAGAAGTTATTTTCTTCTAAGGAACTAAAAATGTCTCTTCTTCTGACTTCTACCTATTGGTTACAACACGGAACAAATCTTCATAACAAGCATCTTTCAGTATTTCAAGACCGAGCAAATAAAATGCTTTAGGATGAGAGAATTGGTGTAATTTCTATTCACTGATCTTTGTAGCCAGAGATGCACTCCCAGGTGTATAACAGAAAGGTCCTGGGAGTCAGGAAAACTTGAGTTCAAATCTGCACTCAGACACCTGTTTGCCTCAGTTACCTCAACTCTAAAATGGGGGGAATAACAGTACCAAACCCTCAGGGCCATTCTAATAATGATCAAATGAGATGCTATTTGTAAGGTATTGAGCACTAAGTCTGGTATAGAACAGGATCTATATTAGAGCTTATTCCCTTCCCTTTATAGTCTTATTCCAGCTCAAGTCTCTTAGTTTTTACAGAGATGTGAATAACTTGTAATACTACCTAAAAGTCTATATAGTATTACTCTATCCTTTGCTCTACAACTGGTCCATTAATCCAGAAGACCTGGGTTCAAATCCTGTGGTCTCTGATACATACTATGATATATACAAGGTGGCAGCGCCAATTTGGACAGGTCCCTCAAGCTTTTGGTGTAATCATTAATCACATTTCACAAATGCTGAATAACAAGACAAAAAGTACCCAAAATACCCAAAACAATTCAACCTAAGGAGGAAAAGAAAAGTAGACAATTCTAGGTTCTAGAAAATTTAGAAATGTGAACACTCTTTATTATACTACACCCCCCCAAAAAAACTAAATCTCAACTAAATTGGCAAGCCAATAATGAGATTTTGTGACACTACATTTTGCCTACTCTAAATTCAGATGGCATAGGGAGGAGAGAATAACCTTTTATAAACACCTAATCTATGTCAGGTACTATGCTAAGCACTTTGCAAATATTATCTCATTTGATCCTCAAAATAACTCTGTGAAATGTGTTATTAGGTTCCCCATTTTAGTTGAGGAAATTGGGACAAAGATTTTCAATTGCCCCAGATCACATAGTTAATAAGCATCTGAGGCCATATTTGAACTCAGGTTTTCCAAGCCCAATATTCCACTTACCATACCACTTAGGTGCCATATTCCCTAAATTATCAAGGGATCCTCACTCTTTTCTTAGGGTCTAGTGCTAAACATCCTTCCTTCCAAGATTAATGCTCATTAAAGCCATAAATTAACTCAGAGCCAGGGGACCAAATTTAGAGGCAAATGAGAGCACTTGCAATCCTTTAGAAGCAGAAAAGTAATGTAGTTTAGTACCTAATTAGCAAGAAAATAACTTAAAATAGAGAGCTACCAAAGGATGGGCAATGGTGAGCTCTCTCTCTCTGTATCTGAGAGTCTTTCCATCATAGACTTCAGATCACCATTCCTGTGTCTCTCTCTCCTCCTGTCACAACCCTACTCAACTGGGAATACTTCATCCATGGGCATGATCTGTAGTACTTGCTTCAGGCACAAACTATCTAGTTATAGGTTTTTAAGACAATATTGAATTTTACCTTTCTCTCTGAGCAGACAATATAAATTCCCAAATGTCCCAAATTATTCCTTTACAAATTCTATTTAATTTTTTCTTTTTTTTCCTTTCCTTTTTCCATCTTTTTTTGTCCCTGCACTTGGAGTCCGTAAGACCTGAGTTCAAATCCTGCCTAAGACTTCAATTACCTGTGTAATCTTGGCCAAGCAAGTCACTTATGTGATGCCTGTCTCAGTTTCCTCATATGTAAAATAGAAATAATAGGTTTTAACCTACCTCCCGGGGTGATTTTAAGGATAAAATGAGCTACCATGTGAAAAGCACTTTATAAACCTTCAAACACTATTTAAATGCAATACTTTATGATGATCAATTGTGAATGGCTTAACTATTATCAACAAGGCAAATGTCTAGGACCATTCTAAAGGACTCATGATAGAAAAGGATATCTACCACCATAGAAAGAATGGACTTCAAATGCAAATTGAAATATACCATTCTTCACTTTATTTCCACCAGGAAATTTTCTCTAGTGAAAAGAATTTTGTTTCACAACATGACAGAGAAATGTGTATTACATGATAATATATTTACAACTTATATCACAATTCTTGGGGTGGAGAGGTGAGAGGACAAAGGGGAAAAAGGATGAGACATAGACTTTTTATCAAACTAATGTGAGAATTTCTCTTGGATAAGCATTTTTATTATATACTTATACTAAATAATATTATATTATTTTTATGTTACATATTATGTTATATATAAAAAATAAAGGGTAGCAAAAATAAATATATGTTCATTGAATAAATAAATAAATGTTAACTCTTATTTTCAATATCATCTTTATTTTTACTCTTCCTTCTGCCTCATCAGGAGTGGCACCATTTCCCTCTGTCTGTATTACAGCACAAAGTTCAGGGAACATACCAAACCCTCCAGTGCAGCAGCCTAGATACAGAGGACTCTGCCCGGCAAAATCTACTCCTTACAGCCTCTGCCATAATTGATTCCTCATTAAGCCCCCACCACCATTCTACCTCCACCAAAAGCACAAGATTTAGTGGCTTGTTCCCAATGTTCTGCTTGGATCTGTCTGGAATTTGCTCCCTTCTCTTAGAACTATTCATTAACTTGGATTTGAATGGAAACCCCAACATGGAGTCAAGTCTCCAAGGATACCTTCCAAAAAACTGAATCAAGAAAGAAACATCCCTCATCTCAATTATACTTTGTTATGGACGTTTTCTGAACAACCACAGGAAAAAAATTTTATAGATGCCTTTTGAGTTTTAAACATGAATTCTCAGAATACTACTGCACACATACAATGAGTATATTATCTTGTAACAGAGAAAAACAGAGAAATCGTCATAACTACTACATCCAACAGATTCATAACACTTAGCATCCATAATACTTTATCTCTCTTTGGAAAGGAAAAAAGGCACGTTTTCTTCATTCTTCTCTAGAATAAAGATTAGTCTTTATAATTACTGTGTTCAGCTTTGTTTCAGAGTCATTGGGGTTTTTTTTATTATGTCATCATAATTGTGTACATTATTTTCCTGGTTCTATGTTAACCACTCTGCATAGTTATTCATAGTTATTCTGAAATATGCTACATTAGTTTGTTTTTTTCCTATGTTCCTTTGAATTTCTAATATTTTGTCTTTTCTTATAGCACAATAATATTTTTACATAAATACAATATAATTTGCTCGATCATTCCCCATCCATGTAAATTTCTTGTAATATACATTATGAAGATGAAAAATTCTCATTACTACATACTAAGAAAGTTATTTTTTAGTCCACTGGAAAACATCAGTTCAAGGAATGATACATAGAGAATGATCATTAAACAGTAATGCAACTTTTTGTTTGCCAAAGTGTTTTAGTACCTTTTTTATTAGACCTCTCATTCCCTATCAAAATCTATCTCTGCTGACAACATTGTGACTGACATATGGTAACTATTTTATAAATCAGTATTTGGGAAAATCTAAGGAAAAAAAATAAGGAGAAAGATGCATGAAATTCAGTAGCTAGCTGCCCCCTGCTGACATCAATTTAGAGAACGTAAATACTAGACTTTCAAAATAGTACCATTTGGCTAGTTCCAAAAATATCTGCCCTTATAATTATGGAGGAAGATTTATTTCAATTATCTAATCAATGAAGCACAATAGTCATCTTTAATTAATTAATTAAACATGTCTCTCTATTAGGTACTTAATATGTACCGAGAATTGAGCTAAGTACTTTTGTTCAGTTGTTTTTGCCATGCCCAACTCTTCATGCCATCATTTAGGGTTTCCTTAGCAAAGATATTAGCATGGTTTGACATTTCCTTCTCTAGCTCATTTTACCAATGAGGAAACTGAGGGCAACAGGATTAAGCCACTTGCCCAAGGTCACACAGATAATAACACTCTGAGGCCAGATTTGAACTCAGGAAGATGAATGTTTTTGACTTCAGGCCCTGAACTCTACTCTGCCACTTTTCAGCCCAAACTAGTTAGAAAGGGTTTCAAAAATCTATAAAACACAAAGAGTTTGCCCTTCTCACTTATGATCTAACAGGAAGAAAAAAAAACAAGAAAATAATGATAATATTACCAGATGAGCGCATTTGAGATGTATTTTAAAAGTTGTAAAATTAAAATTAATTTCCAGTAACTCAAAATATTATATTTTATTTAAAGTAGAGGAAATAGAAAGAATGTGAATGAAGAGAAGTTTTTCTGACTGCGATAGCAGGAGAAAAGGGAGAGGAAGAGGTAGGGTTAGGAAAACTTTATCTCCAAAACAAAAGGATATAACGTGAGGTTGAAAGTGGGATTCTGGAAAATGGAGTTCTAGGGTACAAAATTCCAATTACACAAGGTATATGTGTGTGTGTGTGTGTGTGTGCATATGAACATATATGTCATGTGAGGTCCCCAAGAGAAGGCATTTTGCCAAGGGGATCATGGCAGGATTTGTGAAAGAAATGTCATTTGAGTTAGACTTTAAAGAATGGTTAAGGATTCAATAAGTTAATAAAGATAAGGAAAGATTTCCAGACAGAGAAAACAATATGAACAAAGGCATGGAGACAAGAGGGGTACACAGCAATCTGGGGATAATGAGTAATCTACTCTGCCTGAAATATAGACATGGAAGGGAGTAATGTGAGATGAGCCTGATAAAGTAGTCTGGTGCCAGACTATGAAGGGCTTCAAATGCCATGCAGAGATGGCTAAACTTTGCTCTCAAAATAATTCAAGAATTGTGAGCAGAGGAGTAATATGACTCGAGCTATTCATAAGAAAAATTATTCTGCTAGTGCTATGAGGACAAAGTAGAATGGCGAGAGAACCTTAGGAGGCTGTTGTGGTAGGGTAGGAAGTTGGTAATGAGAAGATATTGGGCTGCTGATATTAGAAATAGAGAAAAGAATGGATTTGAGAGGTGGTGTAGAAAGGGAAGCAATAGGAGTTATTAAATCACAAGTAAGAAAGAAGGAACATTTTTGAATAATCTCAAAGTCACAAACAAGAGGAAATCCAATTTAATACAGCAAGTATGTATTTAGCTCCTATTATTTAAAAGGGTCTGTGCTAGGTGCTCTCTCTCTGTCTCTCTGTCTCTCTGTCTCTCTGTCTCTGTCTCTGTCTCTGTCTCTCTGTCTCTGTCTCTCTCTCTCTCTCTCTCTCTCATATATATATATATATATATATATATATATATATATAT
>NC_058134.1:128813565-128843702 GCF_016433145.1 Gracilinanus agilis
AAAGAAAGAAAGAAAGAAAGAAAGAAAGAAAGAAAGAAAGAAAGAAAGAAAGAAAGAAAGAAAGAAAGAAAGAAAGAAAGAAAGGAAGGAAGGAAGGAAGGAAGGAAGGAAGGAAGGAAGGAAGGAACAAACAAACAAACAAACAAACAAACAAACATTTTTGGAAATACATTTTAGTATCAGTGACTCACAAGAAAATCCAGTTTCACTACCCAAAAACAAATAATATATGCAACACAGATGGTCTTGTCAGTTTAGAATTCTAGTCTAACTAACTAACATTACTACTGTGATAAATGTGCCTTGTACAATAAAAGTTCTTTCTGTTGGTCTGTACAGAACATACAGAGAACATTTAATTGCCTCAAATCACAGCGCACTGCAAGGCTTCCTCAATGCAACCAACGGTTATCCAAAGAATACTTAACAATCCACATAAGAAAGACAAAGTGGAGGAAATCATCAACAGTTATATATTGCATGGATTATGATACACAGTTGGATAGTAGGAAGTGTGTTAATTTAGTCCATCATTATGCATTCAAATATGTATTATATTATTGAAAAATGTAAGTATTAGAGTATATAAAATATAATAATATAACTAATATAAAATATAACTACATTTGCATATATAAACATATTTGCATAGGTAAATATATCTAATTTTATATGTATATACACACAAAATATGTGTATATCGTACTAAGACTATTGGGACACTATAAATAACAGGTACTGTTAGATAATTAATGATCTCAGAATTAAATAAAAGGAGACAGAGCTAAATATTAATCATATTTGATCATCTGAATAGGATTTTCAATGAAACCATTCACCATCAAAAATGCCCCCATCTTTTGATTATGAATTTTCTCCTGTTAATGCTTTAAACCTACAAATCATAGCTAATAATCCCAGAATATCCAGTATTGCACGCGATCTTTTTGTGTAATTTCTCTTTCAGTCTGTCAACACACATTACCTACCATCCAAAAATACTCTATCCCTTTCCTGGAGCCCACCTTCCCTCTCTTCTTCCTTTGGGTACTCAACAGTAGTATCAACTAAATCACAGGGGCTGGGACCCAGCTCTCCTGGGAATAAACAGCCACTTTCGAAGTAAGACTGCACAATACAAAGACAAACTCCCCTCTGCATATCAGCATCAAGCCCTGAATAACTCAGTTCTTGTCCCAGGTTTCAGAATTCTTAGTCTTTGGTTTTCAATGTCAGGATAATTCATTCATAGGGCTAGAGGGGCTATGAGATACAAAATCTCAACTGGGCTCTTACTGACATGAGGCAGCCCTTTCATTCATCCTTTATATGTTCTCTATCCTAATCCTTATTGTGGCTATTTCATGACTTGTTTCTTTACAAGCCTCCCACAGTTCTCCCATTCCCCTTCATCTTGTAGTTCACTGAAAAAAATTTTAAGCAATTCTTCAAGAGCTTTTCCTTTTTTTCTGTCTGATATTGCTCAGAAATCTTTGCCCACTATTTTCCACTTTGACTCTATTCTTTAAACAGGGGTTGGTCCTTCTCCTTCCCAAAATGAACTCTTCTATGCTCGCCTTTGATGCCATCCCCTTGAGACTTTTCCTGCAGATTTCCCCACCTATCATCCCCACTCTCTACTTAGATTTCAATCTCTTCCTATCTTTTGGCTCCTTCTCTGCAATCTACAAACACATCTATGTCTCTCTCATCCTTAAGTTTAAAAAAAAAAGAAACTTTTTTTAATCCTACCATCCCTATCTTATATCTCTCCTCCATTCTCAGAAAAACTCCTTAAAAATGTCTATACATCTTGCCTCCACTTTTCTCTCTTTTAAACCTTCTGCAATCTGAATTCATCATTCTACTTAAAATACTCTCTCTGTAGTCATCAATATCTCTTCAGTATCACCTTTTTAAAACATCTTTTCCCTTTCTATCCCCTTTGCAGCTTTTGAGACTTTCTAGACACCTTCTCTTCCTAGATATTCTCTTTCCTATGTATTCATAACACTGCATTCTCTTGAGCATGCTGTTTATCTAACCTCCTTCTCAGTGTCTTTGGTGGTATCTCCATACAAGTCTGCTTAATGTGGATATCCCAAGGATCTCACCTGGGTTCCATTGTCTTTCTCTCTATATGGTCTCCACTTTTGTCCTGATCATCTCCCATGGGTTCAATTATTATCTCTATACAGATGATTCCCAGATCTATATTTCAATCTCTAGTCTTCCTCCTGTCTTCTAGTCCTGTATCACCCACTGTCTGTTAGGTATTTTTAAACTGTATGCCTCTTGGGCTCTCCTCTTCCTAATTGTGAGATTACTATTAAGAGAACTACCATCTTCTAAGTCACTGAGGTTCACTATTTACCCAACCAGTGGCTAAATCTGTGAAGTTGTTTGTTTGTTTGTTTAACATCTCTCATGGATACCCTTTTTTCTCCATTTACAGAGCCCTCAACCTAGTTCAGACCTTTATAATCTCTTGTCTGCATTATTTTAAGTCTTCTCATCCCTGTCTCAACTCTGTCTCTTTGGGTCTTAGCACAATGCCTAGAATATAATAAGCATTTAATAAATGCATGTTGAATGACTAAGTGACTAACCTCTATAAATAGGTTTCCTCATCTATAAATTTTGGGGAATGGGAAGGGGTGAGAACAGAGGTTAAACTAACCAAACTGAGATTTTTTTCCAGTTCTGAAATATAGAATATTTATTTGACCTTCTCTAAAATAGGCTGAATCAAGTTGGAAGTTAGTGGATAAAATTAAGGTTACCCAGAGAAAAAGATTATTGTATTTCCTTGAGCCCTCTACCGAGCTCAACCTGAGTGTTTCCATCATCTGGATATGTTCTTACAGCACTAGCCACCTCTGATTTGAGAGAGGGATGTTCCATCATCACAGGAGGCAGCAGTAGTTTGTCATCAGCTCCTTTGACAAAATCCCACAAACTTCTTTCATAACTCAAGGATCAATCCAAGGGTACCCCATTGGCTGAGTGGATTTTTTTTATGTATGTGCAAGCTCTCTACATCCTCCTCAAATGTCAGAGAACTGAGTCAGTCCCTAATAAGATAAATAAAGTCTGCCCAGAAACAAAAATAGAGCTGAGGTCACTTTGGATTAGGTGTGTCACTGACACTTAATCGCCTTAACTTTATCTCTCACTCTAGAGAAAAGTGAGCAGAGACACATCTGAAAAGACCCATTAAAGGTTTCTGGGAATCTTTGAAGTTTGAGGAAAGTCAGTAGTAGCCCAAGCCAAGATTTCTAAGAGCTGCTCTTTGTCTGCAGCACTTTCCTTTTGTAAAGATTGTCTGTTTAAAAACCTTTTGATAGGAAGTAAAAAAAAAAAGAAAAGAAAAGAAATACACACAACCTTGCAGTCTTCTCACCTCATTTCTTCTATCAAAAGTGAATACCTGGTTAGGAAAAACTTTCAGGGAAAGCTGAATTTCCTGGACTGCCAGATTTTTCTTAGTCTTCCTTGATCTCACCCCTGACCTCACAGAACATTTTATTTTTTTTAAGTCTGATGCTCTAATTGTGTCATATTGGAATTAAAGCTATGTGTGTTTATGTTTTATCTTCTGACTTGGCTACTGGACTCAGCTAAATATTGTGTCACTATAATACCTAGCCTCAGTGATTCATTTTAGGAAGATCTCAAATGTTTTTTGATGGATTTGATCAATCTGTCTTTAATGTATTCATAGTGCAGTTTCTTAGGTTAGCTAACTGCCTATCTACAACAGTACATCACTTTTCTTTTCTTATTGAATTTTTTTCCTTTGAAACCTTCGTTTTCTGACATTTTGAGATCCAAATTCTTTCCCTCCCTTCCTCCCCTACCCCACAGTAACAAGCAATATGATATATGTTAGTATGTCATTTTTCATTTGTGCTCTTAACCAGCATTCTTTACCATTGTCAGCCTTCTATCTTCTGACCCATTCCTGCTCAGGAACTCTTTTTTTTAAACCCTTACTTTACATTTTAGAATCAACACTGTGTATTGGTTCCAAGGCAGAAGAGTAGTAAGGACTGGGCAATGGGTATTAAGTGACATTCCAGGGTCACACAGCTAGTAAGTATCTAAAGGCAGATTTGAACCCAGGACCTCCCATCTCTAGTCCTGGCTATTCACTGAACTGTCTAGCTGCCTCCTCTGGTCTTTTTTTCTGAAGCAGAATTCTAATAGGGAGAAAACATACATTTGGGAATATGTCGGTGAGGAGCATTGCAGAGGCGAGAACACAAGTTGACCTATTTCACAATTTGTCCCAGAATCTATTGATTAGTACAGAAAGAGATAATTAGATGAGCTAAGAGCCACAGAATTTCCCCCAGATTTTTGAGAGCATAGAATCCTCTGCAGATCTTGAGCAAGTGCTTTCGCTGATTTGTATTTGTTTTAGTCTGTCACCAGGGTTCTTTGTTGGGTTCAGGAGAGTTGTTGAGAACTGAAAAGTTCCTATGATCATCTGTGGCTACAGCTTTCACCCCTCCCACAATGATAAAATGAGGGAAATCTACAGGAGTGGCAAAAGCTAAAAGAATTGTGAAGCATTGTGAAGCAAGGGGAGACTAGGAGAAAAGGAACTGATCAACAGCTATGGAGAATCATTTAGAAAGGAGTTCCTGTCTCTAAAATAGTCAGAAGCTTCATCATCACCAAAGTCACTGAGCAGGGAAGTTGTACACAAGAGAAGTAGGTGATTGACTGCATGGTGTGATCTCTCAAATATCTCCTCTCTTCAGCCATGGCCTGAAATTCCTAACATTAACTCTTTTTTGAGCTGGGCCACAAAGCCAAAGACATTCCATTTCCCAAGCATTTATTATGCCTCCTATGTGCAAGGCACTAAACTAGGTACTGGGTGATACAAAGACAAGGCACAAAATAGATCCTGTCTTCAAGAGATTTATGTTCTTCCAGATTATCTCCAAAAAGTCACTGTTAAAATACACCATTTCAGTAGAATAGGTGAAAAAGTCCTGGGAATTCCTCTAGCCATCTTCTATTAACATGGATTAGATTAGAATTTCTGTGGTCCCTAATATTTTCCAGTGGTTTGTAGAAATCCTGATTTAAAGGAGTCTGGGTATGGTACTTTATCTCAATGATAGAGGATAAGGCTTTAAGGATTCTTAGATCATTTCAAACCATCAGGTATCCAAGTTAAAAAAAAGTGGAATTAGGATGTAGAACATTACATTCTTAGGCTACCATGTCAAAGCAGGTTGTATTTATACCCCTCAAGGTCAGACACCCCTAATCCATGATGAGCCTACTTCAAAAATAAATCCTGAAGGGAGAGGAAGGACTGGAGGCAAGAGGCAGCTAGGTGGTGCCATAGATAGAAGGCTGAGCTATTCTATCTACTCAGAAATTCAAACCCAGCCTCAAATATTTACTAGCTTTAAAATCTTGGACAATTCATTTAACCTCTGTTTGCCTTAATGCACTAGCAAAGGAAATGGCAAAACATGCCAGTTTCTTTCCCAAGTAAATCCCATGGACAGAGTGCTATGGTCACAAAAAGTCAGACACAACCAAACAACAGTAATTTAAAAAAAAATTAATGGGATTCTGTATGTGTTCTATTTATAACTAAAGCTTTTTAATGGGCTCCAGAAACTTAGAATGGACAGTGTTTTTATCCTATTAAGCCAACTGATCTTTTACAAGGATAACATCCAAGCCCATCTAGCTAAACATAAGAGTATTTACAGAATAATTTATTTTAACTCTTCAACCATATGTGGTCTAATTATTGTCTACATTCTACAGTTGTTAACATTGGCATTAACAAGTGTCATCGAGAGAATTTAACCTTCAAATTCATCAACCTTTATTTCCTCTAAGATGTAATTTAACACTTAGTATCTGCCTGTTATACTTAATTTGAGGTTATACTATAGAGCTATTATACCAATGTGGACAAAGAAAATTATTGTATGGAAAATAAATGAGAATTTTCCAGGTTTTTTTGTAATTATTTTATTTGTCATTTATTATAGCACAATATCATTACTTTACAAACATATACCACATATTGTTCAGCATTGATGGGCATCTCTTTAGTGTCCAGTTCTTTGCCTCCAAAGACTTATAAGTAGGGGGCAGCCAGGAGGCAAATCTGGTCTCAGATACTTCCCAGCTGTGTGATCTTGGACAAGTCACTTAACCCCCCATTGCCTAGTCCTTGTCACTCTTCTACTTTGAAACCAATACACAGAGTTTAAAAATAAATGATATATGTAGTGATGCAAAGTAAAGTGAGCAGTAGTCTAAGACAATTGTACACAGTAACAGCAATAAAATATACTGATATTAATATAATAATGTATAATGATCAACTGTGAATATCTTAACAATTATCAGCAAGGAAAGGATCCAGGAAAACACTAAGTATCTCATGACAATAGAAGAAACAGAGAAGTAACAGAGTTGGAGAGCAGATTGAATTGTATCATTCTTCGCTTTATTTCCTTCATGAATTTTTCTCTGGTGTAAGCAATATGTATCTTGTTTCACAACATGACAAAAGGGAAATATGCATTATGTGATAATATATGTAAAACCTATATCATATTATCTGCCTTCTTGGGAAGGGAAGAGGGGTGAGAGGAAAGAGGTTTATGAGGGAGGAGGAAAAAAAGAATGAGAGATTTTTTAGACACAGTTAATATGAGAATTTCTTTCTCTTGGATTAGCATATTTGTTATAAAGTATTACATATTTATAACTAACCATGTATAATGTTATATACTATATTATGTTATATATTTTTAAATGGTAGTTTGAAAAATGATAATTTCCCAGGCTCATGTTTTTTTCTTCCAGGGAAGAAAAACTAAATTCATGCTAATTTGAAGAATTTAAATTCATTGGCTTACAATTTTTGAGGCAGAAAGGACTATCGAAGTCACAAGATCATAGTTCTAGAGATGGAAGAGGTCTTATGGGGCATCTAGAGATATTTATAAAGCACTTCGCATAGTGCCTGGCACATACTAGGCATTATATAAGTGCTTATCACCTTCTCTTTCATTCCATTCCCTTTCCCCTACATTTTACAGATGAGAAAAATAAGGTCAGGGGCATGATATTTTCAACACTTCCTCATTACTCTCTTTGCCTTTCTCCTTTGATTTGGAGAGCTGGAAGGCATAGTAAGGAAAAAATCTCCCCCCAAAGCCTCCATTTATAGAGGGTGCAGAATTTCCAACTCTTCATTTCCCACTAACTGTTCTTTCAGGTTAAATTCCATGAACATCATGTCTCTTGTGGTACCCTCTTATGAACCCCTCCCCTACATTTCAGCTTCTTTTGGGGTATTATCTTTCCCTCAATAGCTTGTAACCTCCTGGGAAACAGGGACTGTCTTTTTCTTATTCGTGTCCTCAGCATTTAGCAGTGTCTGGCATTTAGCAGGCACTTAATAAGTGTTTATTGACTAATGATTAAATGTCAGAATCTGGACTTAAATCTACATCCTCCTGGTTCAAGGCCAGTTCTATCCACTATCGCACACCTTGCTTTTATACTAAACTTTAAGTTTCACAAAGTACTTTTCATCTCCTCTGTAAAAATTGGGTCAGTGGTCTCTAACATCTCTTTCAGCTCAAAATCAAATGATCTTTTGCATATGTGTGTGTTTATTGCACACATATCTCTGAATTCTAAATATACCCATATCTCTGTACTCAGTGAGAAGTAATCCATGACACCTCAGTTTACTAAGCAGATAATAATAGCAACAATTGAATATCCAGGAGCATAGGAGGAGTAGGGGAATTATAAAAAGACTCCGGAATTAAGCCAAGTTCACACACACACACACACACACACACACACACACACACACACACACACTTTACAAAAGCCCCAATTATAAAATGATAGTATTTTTCTTTTCAATTTGTACCTACATTTTTGTTGGTATGGAAAAGTTGCCTTCAATGATGCAAAACAATAACTTGTCTGACCCTTGGTGGTCTTAGCAAACTGCCTAGGGTACTAAGAAATGAAATGACTTGCTCTGGGTTTCACAGTCATTATTATATGTCAGAGGCAGGTCTGTGAAGACGGAACCTTCTGCCTCCAAGACCACTTCTCTCTATCCACTAGGTTGCCAAGACTCTCCAGTCTAGTCAGGGAATGATTAACCATATAATGAAGGAATTGTTCAACATATACCATCATTTTGCTCTGGTTCCAATATCGATCTTCCAGAGAGTAAGCAGGAGAGTGGAGAAAAACTATGGAACTGGGCTCCAAGAATAACTAGATATTAGATTTCACTATGCCATTCTAACCGTGCAAACTTAGGAAAGTTTCTTGTCTATACAGGGTTACACTGTAATATGAGAGCCTTGTACTAAATGATTTTTTTTAACCCTTGTACTTTGGTGTATTGTCTCATAGGTGGAAGATTGGTAAGGGTGGGCAATGGGGGTCAAGTGACTTGCCCAGGGTCACACAGTTGGGAGGTGGCTGAGGCCGGGTTTGAACCTAGGACCTCCTGTCTCTAGGCCTGACTCACACTCCACTGAGCTTCCCAGCTGCCCCCTGTACTAAATGATTTTTAAAAATACTTTTAGCATAATCATTTTATGTCCATTTGAAAAACAATTCAATACAAAATTTAGTTGAGCTCCATACTGTGTCAAATCAGATATACCAATGTTTAAAGGACCTTTGAGCAAATAATAATCATAATCATAATAACATTACCATTTTCATTCTATGTTTCCTCATATTTAGAAATTGCTAAGCTGGTTTCCCTCCTCCAGCTTTACTAGAGGATAGAAAAAAAACTGCCTTGTTTCCATAATCCTTTTCTTGTGTGTTGTTATTTTCATCACAGAGACATTACCTGTCCAGACAACTTTAGCAAAAAACTGCCAGGAGGATTATTGTGATAGAAAATCAAGAAAAGGTCCAGGAGGGCAGAGGAGATTGTAGCTGAGCTGGAAAGGAAGAAAGGGGCTTTTGCTTCTTTGCAAATAAGCAAAAAACTGTGTAAAAACACACTGGTGAGCCTCCCTCATATTCTCTTTGTTTGCTCTTCTCTGCTTTATAAGAATTTTTCTACTGCTAACCTTGCTGAGAGTCCACCTGCCCTGGCACTTGGGAGAATAGGAGAAGGGATATGAAGGAAGAGGCAGGAGACTTGAATAATTAAATTAGATGAAGCATTAATTAAACTTTGCTACGACCTAAGTACTTTGACTAAAAACTGAGACTACAAACATCAGAAAAAAGACAGATCCTGCCTGCAAGCAGCTTCCATTCTAATGAGGAAATTTCAAAGAGTCTTATAAAGAATTCCAATTTCATTCCTTTCATGAGCTGCGTCTTCCAAAAAAAGAGCAGATTGGCTTAAGAGGAGAAAATATAAACACAAAATTAAATTAGGCGAGTTTTAGGTATGTATGTACCTGGTAAGTTACATTATCATTAAGAATTTCCTTTGGCAAAAATAGCAACCAAAACTCCAAAGATTCGTTGCTCATGAAAATATTGGAAAAGGAACTATAAGAGATTGTCAGTCTATCATGTATAATTGTTGTCATCATTACCCCTGCTCAAATGGAATTGGTTTGGACTCATTAAAATAGTAATTGACCAAGTACATTAAAAGAATTTATTATTGAACTAAAAATCTCCTGGTGATGCAAGTATCTAGAAGTGCCTTTTTTATTTTTGTTTTTTAATTAGTAGCAGTTCAGTACAATGTTTTACTGTTATACTATATATTATAGGAGATAAGGTACATGTAGGTCCTTTTCCCTTCTCTATGATCTCTTTGGGGCATAGAACTAGTAGTGCTATTGCCATGTCAAAGAGTATGTACAGTTTTATAGCCTTTTGGACATAGCTTCAAATTGTTCTCCAGAATGGTTGTATTGGTTCACACCTCCACCAACAATGTATTAATGTTTCAATTTTTCCATATCCTCTCCAGCTTATCATTTCTAAAACATTTTTATCATATCAGACAATTTGATTTGTATAATCTGATATTGCAGAATTATTTTAATTTGTATTTCTCTAATCAATAATGACTTGGAACATTTTTTATGGCTATAGATTTCTTTTTATTTCTTCATCTAAGAACTGCCTGCTTCTCTCTGCTTCTTCAAGGAAAGCAGAGGCATGTCTTATTTGAAACTTGACTGTGATCAGCTTTGTAAGGTTATCAAGAAAAAAATTTATGTGACTGCTAATCATGGAACACTACAATCTCCAAGAAACCAAAAACAATGGAAAAGTGCATAGGAGGAGTGAGCAGGCTACAAGAAATGTCAAATAAGGTACTGTGAAAAAGAACTAGAGTAAAGGATGTTATCAGAGTGTAACATAATCTCAGAGGGTGTTATCTCAAACCTCCATTCACACTGGTCAACTGAGTACCCAGAATTTGGCTGCTATTCCTCCCCCCAGGACTCTAAGAGACCCAGAAGGACTCAGGAGTACTTTTCTAGTACAATAGCTCATGAGGCCACACTGGTTCCCTGCTTCCTTTAGTGATAATCAGTTGATATCAATTAACTAGTCAATCAATAAGCATTATTGATTATTAATTACCCACTATGTTACCAAAGTCCTGGGCTAGCTTTCAGCAACTGGCATTTATTAAGATGGTATAATCAGAACAGAGCACTGGTCCAAAGCAAAAACACTATGACCCACCTAGGACACACTCTCCCAATGTACAGAGTTTAGGGGGAAATTATTTCAAGCTTAAAACACACAATATGGCAAAAAGGGGACTGCACAACTCATAGAAGTCCTTTTATTGGATGCTCTTTTCTCACATTCCCAGAGCCCTCATGAAATGTCCTTGAGTATAGTGTATTTTCTTCTGGATTCTTAGGAGAGTCCTGAAGTTCTTTCCAATACATCTAATTTGCTCTAGGTACTCAAAGCAGATTCTGTCCTTACTTGAAAGAAGGAAGGAAAGAATTAAGAAAATCTTAACCCTTTGATCTTTCAAAGTTTACAATACTTGTCAATCAATCAATAAACATTTATTAAGCATGACTCAGGTAGAGGCAACTAAGTAGCACAATGGATAAAGCTCCAGGCCTAGAGTCAGGAGAGTCTGGGTTCAAATGTGACCTAAGACACTTTCTAGCTATGAGACTTTAGGGAAATCACCTAACCCCTAATTATCTAGGTCTTGCCACTTTTCTATCTTAGAACAGAAGATAAGAGTTTTAAAAGAACCACAGGGCATGATCGAGTTTCTTTAGCTCATTCTAATACACTTCCTATGTATTCATTCCATATCATCAATTGTTTGAAGACATCTACTTTTCCATTTGATTAATCAGGTTGTTCTCAATTTAATGGCTTTGATTGAATGATTCAACAGAGTAGTCTAGATCTTGTTCACATCTAGTTCACACCTCTGATTCATTCAAGATGTTCAAGTCTTCCTAATGATTAAGGCAGGAGTATAGAAAATACTATTTCTTTTTCTCAGAACAGAAATGTGGTCAAAAAAGAGGATTTATGTTGGTCACCTGGTGAGAGTTAGGGAAGACCTTTATATAATAGCCCAAGGTTCTAGAAATCCTGACATTATAAAAAGGAAGGAACTAAGAAAGAAAGGAACAAATGAGCAAAGGGAAAGAATGTGGGAGAGAGGAAAGGAGGAAAGGGACAGGTGGAAGGGATGGAGGGAGACAGGGAGGAAGAGAGAAAGATTCCTCAGATCAATGGATATACTCCTCTGGAAAACTTATAGGAGGGCTTGGAAAAGACACACAGGATGGGCAGACTTGGATAGAGCATTGGATCTATATCATTGGAGGGAATGATCCACTTTGATGAGATAATAGATCTTCTTATTTTCTATGACCCAGTTAATGGTAAGCTTCTGACTCCCTGACCCTCATTCCTTATTGGGTAATTGAGTAATATCCTTATTCCTGTGCTACCCACCCCCACCCCCACCCTGCCATTGCCCCACCTCACTAATGACAGTCTCCTATTAATGTCATATTATTTATTTTCTAAGGACTCATCATAGGGTTGAAGCTTGAAGAGATCTGGGCATTTTACCAGAGTACACACCCCACTGCAGGTCAAGCCACCACTTTATGTGCTGCCCATGGAAATGTGGGGCAATGGAGGATATGCATCCATAGTATACCCCATTGCCATCTGTGAGTAGCAATCTTCTGTCCTCCTAAAGCATTATCTTTCTTCAAACTATTTGCTCCTCTTTTGATTTGAAATACTCAATGTCAACTGTCCTTGCCACTTTATTTAATGTGCTGTTTGATTAAACATCTAATGTTTTGAATTAATGTTTCCCCTTGTGGTTGGTAAAAGTAAAGGAATCACTTGGGGCTTATGAGCTCTGACTTTCAGTGATTGTTGCCCTTGAGAAGATCCATATTCTGGGGGCTCCATCTGTATAGAGACTCCAAATGCAACATATAACTGAAGAAACTGCTGTTGAATAGGTATTGACCTCCTTAAAGTTGCATGATAGCGAATGAAAAAGCTAGGAATTAAACCCAAACCTTCTGAGTCTAAACTCAATGTACTATTATACCATTTGGTCTTAGGTGACATTAAACAAATGACTTTATCAAGTATTTGCAATTTCTAGTGTGGTGGAAAGAATATTATATTTGTTGTTATAGAACCTGGTTTCAAAATCTATCTCTAGTGCTTATTCCCTGGGTAATCCTAGGTAAGCTACACACTTAAACTCTGATTTTCAATGCCCCTGTCAGAAAAATGACTAAGGTAGAGAAGGTTTCTAAGGTTCCTTCCATTTTCTGAGTTCTTTGTTCCTAATGTGTTCTGGATTTTTATGACTATCATTTGTAGGGAGTTTAGGAGATCAGTAAAATCTGAAAGGAAGAAAAGGAAACTTTCAGAAATTCTCAGTCATGGTCAAAGAAAGTTGGAGAACAGATGCTCATGAGTTTGAGGTTTTCAATTTTTTCTTGCCTTTCTAACTACAAATTTACTTTCAAAAATAATTTTATTTTTCTCAAATATCAAGCATTTTTTTCCTCCATCTTTTCTTCCTCTATTCCCTGGATAAAAGAGAGGAAGTTGTTCAAAATCACAAAAATATTCCTTTTTTCTGCTTTCTCCTCATTATCTTCTTCCACTGTCTTATGGGTTTCTTTCCTGAATTGAAACATATGTTCTCTCTTCTCTGACCTTCTTGGTGCATAAATTGGAACAGGGAAATATTTTGAAATTAAATAAAGCACTATGATACATAAGTATAATACATAAGCAGGGATCTTATAACCTTTTTTTTTTGACGGCAGAAGCTAGCTCTATAGTACTAATGTGACATTAATTATGCAAATTAAAATTGAAAGCAAACCCTCCTGGCACAAAAATACTATGATTTTATGAAAAATTAAGTCCATGCAAGATGAGACAACAGATTGACCACATGTGGCCTGACATCTGGATAGAAAGAAGCATATAAGTCATTAAGCAGACATTTAGGTTTTTGGCACCAAATACACACAGCCTGTGTTTGTCAAATTAAGTCAGGTCACATCGGGTTTGCATCCTCTGTGAGATAGACTTTTCCATTCATCCCTCAGTTCACCAGTCCTGATATGTGATTTTATCTATAAAGTAAACTTTCAGCATAGGTTTCTTCTACCCACATCGATTGGCAACTGGAACTTAGAACTTCAAAAGTTTCTCTGTGCACTAAATGACTTACCCAAGGTCACCTAGTCAGTATATTTCAGCAGCAAGACATGAGCCCAGGCGCCCTTATTCCAAGCCTAGCTCTCTATCCACTAAATTGTACTGCCTCTTGTCATATATAGAAAGAAAAAGAATTTTATCCTCATTGAGTGAGGTAAATAGGTAAATAGATGTTTATTGACTGACTGATGGGAAATGGAAGGATAGAGTTTATAGAGTTTAGAAGCTGTAGAGAAAAGACCTAATCCCCTTATTTTATACATGAAGAAACTGAGCCTCGGAGATATGATGAGACTTGCCTAAGATCAGACAAATGACACTACAATTCCAAGCCCAGCAATTTCCAAAGGCAAATTGCCTTAAAGCCAAACAACAACTTACTGAGGCCGAAAACCTAGTCATTATCTCCTATCCTGTAAAGTCTAATTTGGGGGGGGGGGCTCATTTTGGATATTCTCCTCTTGCTGTTGTGGCTTTCCAGACAATGTGTGCTGCAGTTTGGAAGCCTAAGATTCAAGTGTGCCATCAACATTCACCAAATGTCCATTCAGCTGCAAATACACCATAACCATTTCAGACTAGCAATGGGGCATTATTATTACACTGCTGCCCAGAATTTAGGCCTGAATTTCACATTTTGTCTGAGTGGAATTCATCAAATACTCTTCTATTTTACACTGTCTTTCCCCAAAACAATTATTATTTTTTTAAAGTTGACATGATTCTGGATGAAGGTTGAGAGAAGAAAGAATTTTTTTTCATTTTAAAGACTTTTTGTTTATCCAATCTTATCATTTTGGACTAGTGTCCATCCTAGTTCTGACTCTTGAAATAGGGCATTTGAATCAATTATCTCATTACTTTTCCCCAGCCCTCTACAAGACTTCTATAGGAAGTTCATCAGCCTTGTCTAGTAAAGCTGTCAGTTTTATTACATTTACCCTTCTCCTCCCATTCCTCAGGCCAGTATAAAGTTAAAAAGCTTTGAGTTCTTTTCACTGTCCTTGTTTCAGAGGAAATCTGATTTGCATCCCTCTATCCTGCAAATTAAATTCCTTGTGCTTCTCAGTATAGAGAAAGTAGCCTTACAAATACCACCCTCTAGTGTTCCAAGAAAGAAACTCATATTGTATCAATTGGTACAAATGTTTCTAGGTCCATGATACAGTTTTGGCGCTGATGACCTGGCTTAGTAGGACTGAAGGCAGATGGGAAGGCAGGTTCCCTATTGTTCATTCTAGTCCATTCCTCTCTCACCATAGTATGAGGAGACATCATCATTCTTTGTATTCAGAGATACTAATTTACTTTCCATGGAAATAGGTATCCAGATTTCTGTCATACTTCTACCTCCTGGCTCCAGACATACTGAATGAACTAAGGGACATCCTCTATGCATGCCAACATGTTTTCTTACCTCGGCCCCTCTGTAGAATTCCCTGCTCCTCGCATTCACACACTTCCTCTGCCTGATGAAATACTAACCCCTAGTTAAAGGTCAATTCAGTGCAAATTTCCTCCATGAGAACTTTTCTTGATCGGATAAGTTGTAAAAACAAAAAACAAGCAAACAAAAAACCTTCCCTTTCCACAGCCCTCTCTACTTTTCTTCTATATGTATTGTACATTTTTGGAATTATAGTTATCTGTGTATGTACCATACCCTTCCCCCATCATACTGCAAGTTCCATAAGGGTAAGGATGGTGACTTTTCTAAACTTTCCATTTCCCCCAATGCCCAGCACAGTGTTTTCCTCATAAGAGGTGCTTAATAATTAAGGCAAGTTTATTGGTATAATATCTAGAGTGCTAGGCTTAGATTCCAGATGACCTTCATTCATATCTTCTTCCAGCTACTTTCTGGTTGTTTCCTCATCTGTAAAATGGGAATAATAACAGCCCCAAATTTAGAGTATCTGTGGTGATCAAGTGAGATAATAGATGTAAAGAGCTTTGTAAAATCTAGCTCTATAAATGTTAGCTATTGTTACTGGATTGATAGAAAGATTAATGAAATCCCTAAATCCTTTTTAGTACTTAGATAATTAGACTTTTAGTTAGCCTCTGAAGCTTATTACAAATCAGCTATTATGCTGTATAGATTGGGATCTTGGGATCATATATTTAGGGCTGACAGGGACTTTAAAGATCATCTAGTCAAATCTTCTGACTTTATTTTTTGTATTAAAGTTGTTTGTGATTTTTAGTTATCAGAATTTAGTTTCTTTCTCTCTGTCTCATTCCATTGGAAAAAAGAAAAACACATTCTTTGTAAAAAATATGCATAGTTAAGTAAAACAAATCCCTTCATTAGCCATGATGAAAGTATGGCTCATTCTGTACCCTGAATCATATCTGTTAGGAGATGAATACCATTTATCATTATCCATTTAGTTTTTGCAAGAAGTCTTTCTCAATCCCTTTTAATTCTAGTGTTATCCCTTTGCTAATTATTTCCTATTTATCCTATATGAAGTTTTATTTGTATACATTTGTTCGCATACCACCTCCCTTATTAGTTATGATCTCCTTGAGGGCAAGACTTTTGTCTTTTTTTGTATCCCCAGTGCTAAACACAATGCCTGGCACATGGTAGGTGCTTAGAAAATGTTTACTGATTGGGTGACTGTTGAATTATGAATGATCATTGTATTAAAGATAGCTCTTATTGCTTTTAAAGTTATTTGTCTTTATGTGGTTGTTTTCATATAAATTATGCTCCTAGTTTTTCTTACTTCATTTTTCACAGGTTTATAAATGCCTTCAAAACGCTTTTTTCAAATATTGATATTTAGCATACAAGCATAATTTGTTTTTCTGGTTCTCACTTCATTATCAGGTTATAAAAGTTTTCAAAATTGTTTTTTTTAATATTGATGGCATATAGCATAATTTGTTCTGTTTCTCACTTTGTTCAGCATCCATTCATATATCTTTCTATTTCTCTTTGAAATCATCTATTTCTTCATTTTTTACAACACATTAGTAGTCAGTCACATTTATACAAATCACCTTGTTCATACATTCCCCAACTGATGGGTTGTTCCCATAGTTTCCCATTTTTTTGACTTGAAAAAGCTGCTGGAATTATTTTTGTACACATATAGAAGAAGAGGAGAGACTCAAAGGAACTAAATGACTTCCCCCAAGGTTTAACAGGAAGCAAGTTACAGAGTTAAGATTCAAAATTGATTCCTGGACAATAAATGTAATGCTATTTCAACAATATAATACTATTTCCCCCAGAAACATTTAAGAGTAAAATATCAAGACTATCAGTTTTTAAGGAATACACCCCTTCCCACTGAATGTGCCACATTATAGAAACCAGAATATCACAGAGGTGATAGACTCTAAAGGGCTCACAGCGTGCATAGTGGCTGTTAATACTCTTTTGACCTTCCACCACTCCCAAGAAAGAGTGATGATTAGCTAGAAAACTGATCCTTAGGTCTGCTCAAAGTCAGTGTGAAGTAATGATTGAATGCACACAGAGCATTAGAATAAAAAAAATCTTACTCTCCATTTTCCATCAGAGACTGCTCATTTTCTACTCCATAGATCATCATGCCTCTCCCAGGATAAGCTGATCACTTGAAATCTCATTACAATGCACATTGACTCAGTTTTTGGTACTCAGCTGCCTCTCTCCTCTGATTAGAGGATATCATTTATAAGTGGTTCAAAACTTTCCAGGTAATTTCATTTTCTATCATCAGCTTTTCTCCATTCCACATCTATGTTCCACATCTGTTCCACAACTATGGAACATCACACCTCTCTGGGTACCCTTTGCTGTTCCTCCTATACACCCCTGCTTTTCAATTTCTTTTTGTGTGTGTGTGTTGTCTTCTCCCATTAGATTTTAAGCTCCTTGAGGTCAGGAACTATCTTTTTCCTATTTGTATCCCCAGCACTTAGCATTGTGCCTGGCATTAGCAGGCACTTAATAAATATTTATTGAACCAAATTGTGGGAAAAAAGAGGAGAGAGAGAGAGAGAGAGAGAGAGAGAGAGAGAGAGAGAGAGAGAGAGAGAGAGAGAGAGAGAGAGAGATTTGTGAGTCCTAGAGTGAATGATTAGGAGTATGTAGATGGATCAATCTAGGTGTCAATATTTTTTTCCTTAATATTCCCAAGAGGGGGCAGCTGGGTAGCTCAGTGGATCAAGAGCCAGGCCTAGAGACGGGAGGTCCTAGGTTCAAATCTGACCTCAGACACTTCCCAGCTGTGTGACCCTGGGCAAGTCACTTGACCCTCATTGCCTACCCTTACCACTCTTCTGCCTTGGAGCCAATACACAGTTGACTCCAAGACTGAAGGTAAGGATTAAAAAAAATATTCCCAGGACCTAGTACAGTTCCTTGAGAGTAGCTGGCATTTATGTTGGCACTTACCAATGTTTATTGGTATGGTTTTATTATAAATAAAAAGGCTTCAGCCTTTCTAACTTTAGGTAAAAATCAGAACTAGATAAATAGATCTAAAAATCACCAGCATGGAGAGGATCATTGAATCCATGAGAGTTGGCATTGGTGATCAAAATATCCCTGAATATAATTTCACAAAACCAGTGTTTGTGCCTGTCTTTTCCATTGAGTAATTCTGTTATCTTGGGCAAAATATTTTGCTTCTTTGAAACTATTTTGCATTTGTCAAAGAATATGGCATTTGAAGTTACTACTCTACAGGCTTGTTATGAGAATTGAAGGAGAAAAAATAATTGAGTGCTTCATAAACTCTAAAGTACTATGTGAATATCACTTATTATTTATAGTTACCCTTAATGTTCGGTCCTTAAAAATGGATGCTAAGGGCCAAGTTTTGATCTATCCTATCTATATGATCTTGCTCAAGTCACTTAATCTCACAATGCCTTAATTTGCTCATCTCAAAAGTAAAGGGATGTCCTCCAAGGGGTGTGGAAAGATTTATTTTTGTAGAAAACAAATATTAAATTATGATATTATTGTGAAATTATTTTCCCCTTAAGCTTCCCAAGGTCAGGCTGAAACAGCCTGCTGCCAACCTTGAGGCTCCCAAGTTTCCTCCCCAGTTATCACACTGGGTTGGGACCCTTTTTTTTTGTTGTTAAAGATCTTAAAAGGATTAAGGAAAGGGCTGATTAGTGTTGTGTGCCCTGACCTATTTGAAAGATTGATGAATACACCTCTTCCCAGAAATACATAGTACCTTCGCAAAAAATGACCACATGGCTCTACCATAAAAACTTCACATCCAAATGTAGAAAAGCAGAAAATATTAAATATATACTTTTCAGATCATAATGCAAGAAAAATTACACTCAACAAAGGGTAGCAGAAAGACTAAAATTAATTGGAAACTAAATAATCTTATCCTAAATAATGAATAGGTCAATGAATAAATCATAGAAACAATCAATAATTTCATTAAAGAAGATGACAATGAGGAGACAACATATGAAAAATTATGGGCTGCAGTCAAAGTAGTACTTAAGGAGAATTTCATATCTCTAAATGTTCTAAAATAGAGAAAGCATGGGTCAATGAATTAGGCATGCAACTTAAAAGACTAGAAAAAAGAACAAATTGTAAATTCCCAATTAAATACCAAATTGGAAATACTGAAAACCAGGGAAGAGATTAATAAAACTGAAAGTAAGAAAATCACCGAGCTAATAAATAAGACAAAGAATTGGTTTTATGAAAAAATAAATAAAATAGATAGACCATTGGTTGGCTTGATTTAAAAAAAAGAATGAAGTTATTTTTTCCAACTATATGCCAATAAATCTGACAATCTAAGTGAATTTCTGACTTTATTTTTGTTGTTTTCCAATCATATATAATTGAATTTGCATGTGTTGAATTAACCTTAAAGAAGTCTTTTTCTAGCAGGCAAAATAAGTATTTATTGCTATTGGTTGAAAAAGTGTATAAGTAAATAGGTTAATTTCTCCTGTAAAAGTGAAAACTGAATGGAATGGATTTTTTAAGTGTGTAAGTTGGTATGTTTATGAAAATATTGGTTATTAAATTTGAGATTTGGAATTCCTCCTTCAATTCAATTATTGTAGATCTTTCATTTTATGAGGAGAGAGTAAGTGACTTACCCAAAATCTTGAAGTTCATTGGCAGCAGAAATATGGATGAGCCCCAGGGCTTCTGATCTCTCATACAGTGTGATTTCCATGATTCATGATCATGAATTCCTGAGCTCACTTGGTTTGGCACTCTTCTTATAAGTGAGCAACAAAATGCATATTTCCAGGATGCCATTCCTCTGCTTCAGCCAAAGCTCTATGTGCCACCTAGTTTGCCTCTAGCTCTGCCTTCTTGGCTTCCTTGACTTTGAGAATCGCCTCAAATCTCACCTTCTACTAGGGTCCTTTTCCAATCCTCCCAACACTCTCCCTTTAAAGCACTATATAAATGCTAGCTATCATCATCATCATCATCATCATCATCATCATCATTATCATTATTAACTGACTGACCACTTTAGGCAATATCAAGGAAACTGAATTCTGTCCTTTGGTGCTATTTATAGTAGAGTTATTCATTAACAAGGCAATCAAACTGATAACTTTCATGAACTCTAAAGAATTTACTGATTTTAAGTTCCATTGCAAGATATTGGCTGGAATGGCCAAAAGCATTAAAAATACACCATTTTTTAAAAAACTTTACATAATTATTGTCCCTTACCTAATTAACTGTCCTAATGTGAAGAGAAATTAATACTTCTTTCTATGGCAAAGGTTAGCACCAAGATGTACTACAGATTTTCCTTTCCAGTTAACCACGAAATTCTTTTTCCTTTCAATAAAGCTGCATGAGTTCCAAAGATGTCATCTGAATTACCAATTAGGCTCTCTGGGTAAGGTTTGCTATGACTGCAAACTTAAAAAAAGCAAATTGAATGTGGGTTTTTCAGGGGGGGTTATATCATTCTTTACCCCTCTTTTATTATCTTCACCCAAAAAAATGCTTTTTTGCACCAAGAAACATGCTAAAGTTAACATTAAGTATATTTGTCTCTGTCCTCTTTTGATTCCACTAAGTTTGGTTTTGCATAAAGAATCATTAGTATTCCAAAAGTAATAGGATACTCAGAGTAGAGATGTAAAAGTAGGTCAATATATAAAGACATTCTCTCAATGACACTTTTATTACTTAAAGCAATAGTGTATTCCAGACAACTTGTGTTTGGAATTTCAATATGCAGTTTATCAAATAAAGATATGGGATTCCTAAGTGAGCTCCTCAGTGACAAGGTGCAGTTAGTTCTCATGAAACCTATTAACAGAGACTGAAGCACACTTTAATTATGGACTATTCTTTTTCACCAAATGTTAAAAAAGTTAGTGAGTCATTCAGCTGCTAATGCCTTTTTCAATATCACCAGTTCTTTCCTTTCAGGCATTTTTCTTGACATTCCATTGACTGATACCATGTAATCCTGAAAGTTATGAAAGAGAAATTTAAGTTCTTAGTGAAGATGACTGAGAATATAAGAGAATGGAAAATTCATCCAGAGTGTGGAGAATTCATAAGGAGGGCTGTGTGCCTAATGGGAAAGTTAATCTTATTTATAACATTGTTCTGATGGAGACAAAAGGACTTTAAAGAATCTAGAATGTAAGGATGGAATTTGTGCAAGGGGGATGGGACAAAAGGAGCCCCATGATCTTTAAGAAGAATAAACAGTCCAACAACAAGAAAGTATCTTATTCTAAAGTAAGTAGCTGGCCCAGAGTTCAAACCAAATTCTTTTGATTTCAGATTCAGCACTGTTTCTACAACAAACCCCACATACTTTGTGATGGGGAAAGAAGGGCAAGAGGGAGGACATAGGCAGAAGGAAACTAGCATTTTTATAGAGCCTACTATGTGACAGGCAATGTTACTAAACATTTTTATAAATATTGTATTTAATCCTCAAAAAAACCTTCAAAATGGATGCTTTATTATTCCCATTTTATTTGAAGAAACTGAGTCAAACACAGGTTAAATGATTCACCCAGGGTCACATAGTTAGTCTCTGGGGTCAGATTTGAACTCAAATCTTATAGATTTCAGGCCCAGTGCTCTATCCAGCTGCTTCCAAGAGATCCAGTGACACTGGCCTCCTTGTTGTTCCTCAAACAAGACACTCACATCTCTCAGCTCCAGACACTTTCACTATCTCACATACCTTGGATGATCTCCTTCACCATTGCTACCTCCTGCCTTCCCTGGGTTCCTTCATTTTCTAGATAAAATTTCACCTTCTACCAAAAGCTTTTCCTCCTTTCTCTTAATTCCAGTGCCTTCCCTTTGCTGATCATTCCAATATATTCTGCATATAGCTTGTTTATTCATAATTGTCTGCATGTTTTCTACCCATTAAACTGTAGCTCCTTGAGAGTATAGTCTTTTTTGCCTTTTTTGTATTCCCAGAACTTAACAGAGTACCCAGCACAGAGTAGGTGATTAATAAATGTCTATTGATGGACTGAATTTCACATGCAGAGAGTTGGAGCCCATTAAAAGTTCTAAATAAGATTATGAATTCTATTGAATGAATTAATGCTTTTGAAGTATTGGGGAGGGTGTGGTTAGGGATGAGGGGACAACTAAAGACTAATTGAGTCATGATGGAAAAATAAAAAATTGCTTTAGTCATTTCAAACCAGCAACTCTTCTTAAACTCAGGTTTGACTAGGGGTACTAACAGGTTGAAAGGAAGTGATTTAATCCTTACAACAATCCTGGGAGGTGGGTGTTATTATTATCCCTTTATTATAGATGAGAAAAATTGAGGCTCAGAGTGATTTAAGTAACTTGCACAGAGACACACAGCTATCAAGTATCTAATGGAGAATTTCAACTTGTCTTCTTGACTTTAAGTGCAAGACTAGCCACTTGACACCTTTGCTGCCTTAGATTTGGGGTCAGTAAAAAGAATATCTACATAACAATAAGTTCTGTTCAGAAGTGAAATGAAATGTCTAGGTAAAAGTAGTGAGTTCTTCATTATTAGAGACATTCAAGCTAGATAATTTCTTTGGAAGAATGTTGTAATGGGGATTCCTACTTGAGGCAAGGAGATTATATCTAAGATCCCTTCCAACTTGAAAATTCAAATGATAATACTATTTCGGTGTCCGTGCAATTCTCATAAATGTAAGTGAAATCATATCCTGAAGACCCAGTTATCTGTAGGTAGATAAGACAGCCACCTAAGTGTGTGATTTCAAGATCATGTCTATTCCCTTAAAAAGTGTTATGTCCTTCCCCATTTAATTTTTATGTCTAAAATCCCTTTGTATGAGTGAACAAAGCTACATTTCCCCCTTATAGAGAAGTCTGACAATTAAATATTGCTGGGCAAAGAATTAGGAACCTTGATTCCTATTGAGATATAAGTAGCTCTTCTTGGAGCAGGTTTTAATAAAAAGAAAAAGTTAGTCACCTTTGAAATTCTGGAAAGAAGTAGGGGTTGGAAGGAAAGATATAGACTAGAAAGATTTAGAAGTCCTAAAGAACCCAAATCAGAATTTTACCAAGGGCTAGTCCCCATTCAAGAAGGAATTTTCTTGACTTCCAATCATGAATCCCCTTGAATCAGTCTAAAATGAAGAACTTTTATACAAAATTCTCCTCTCTAGTAATTCACATTATGCCAAGGTTCCAATTCTGTCTCCCTGAGTGTCTATGACACTATTATGATTTTTCAGACATATTAATAATTATTAATACATCAGTTTTACCTCAGTTCTGCCATCACCCCTTTACATTCAAACCAGAGTTAATGGATTTTAGCTTTGCTGCAAATGGCAGACTTCTCATTAAGTCTAAAACTGTCATCCCTTTCTTTAACTTCAGTAGTCTGCCAAAATTGGACTGAACAAGAATGAAAAGAATTGTGCTCATTCAAAATGTTTCCCAGATGTGGCAATATACCTGCTGAAAGAGGCTAGTTGATCCACAGAGTTCAGTCAGTTGATTTGAATTTTGCTTGCTTAAGAAGTGATCCCATTGCTAACTGAGCTGCAGAATGAGTGTTGTTGAACCTTAAACTATAAATACCATAAAGGATGATGAGGCAAATAAAACCATTTTAAAATGTTTTCAGTGTGCTCCTACAAGCAATGAGAGTATCCAATGAAAACAGAAATTAGAATTTACTTTTATTGAGATAGCCAAATTCCCAAAGCACATACACAAACTATAAATAAGACCTTTTTCCACATGATTTCTACACTTACAAGTGTGCTTGAACAACAACAAAAAACATTATTAGATAGCAATGAAAATGTATTTATATGTTAATAGTAGACATCTTTTATGGAAAGAGTGCAATCACGTGTCCCAGAGGACCTGTGTTCAAATTAGATTTCTGATGGCTCCTACCACTATCACTATAGGCAAGTCAGTCAGTCAATAAGTATTTATTAATCACTTACTATGTACCAAACTCTGTGCTGGCTTTCTTTGCCTTCAAGGAGCTCACAATCTAATGGGAGAGACAATATACAAATATATAAAAATTATATATGTATGTACATATATTAAAAACACAGGAGAAATAGGAAATAACAGAGGGCAGGCATTAGAATTAAAAGGGGTTTGGAAAGACTTCCTGTAAAAGGTTGAATTTTAGTTGAGATTTAAAGCCAAGAAAGCTAGTAAAAAGAATGAGGAGGAGTATTTCAGGCCTGGGGACAGGCAGAAAAAGTGTTATTGAAGAGGTTGTGGCAGAGAATACAATGTAAAAACACTAGTCAAGTTGTGAGTGGTGAGCATCTGGCCCAGGATGCTGGCACCTTTGAAACATCCTACCACTATGACCTTAAATAGGTCTCTGGACCACCCTTAGTTCAACTGTAAAATGAGAAGGTTAAAGCAGATAGCCTCCCTTCTAAACTGATTTTCCTTTGAAGTTTAAAAAAAGGTAATAATTACTCCTTTGTAATAAAGTTTAAAACCTAGTACTACTAGATCTTCCTTTACGTTTTTTTCATTAATTTGTTTGATATTCTTGACCTTTTGTTTTTCCAAATGAATTTTGTTCTTTTTTTAGTCTAATAACATAATTATTTAGTAAATTTTAGAGGGATAGCATGGTATAAGTACACTAATTTACATAGGGTTGTTATTTTATTTATATTGGCTTTTCCTAACCATGGACAATTAATATTCCTCCAATTATTTAAATCTGACTTCATTTGTAGAAAAAGTATTTTATAATTATATTCACATAGTATTTTATTCAATTTATAGTTATATTAAATGGATTATCTTCTTTTTTCTTTTTTAATTATCTTTTCTTTCTGAACTTTGTTAGTGACATATAGAAATGCTGATGATGCATGCAAAGAAAATTCCGAGAGCCAGACACAACTGAAACAACTCAACAACACTACTCCCTGTATCATAATGACTGTACTCTACAGAATTGATGATTTGTAAAGTTCCTTCTAGTTCAATTCAATTAAACATTTATGAACTGGTACTTAGTATCAATTCTAAGATAGAAGGTAAGAAGTTTATTTTTTTGATTTTTTTAAGTCATAGGAAGTTAAAAGAAAGAGAATCAGGGGAGAAGATGATGGATTCAGATTTGGATGTATTCAATATGGGACAGCCAGCTATCCAGTGGAGAGATGGCAATGAAGGACTAGGATTTAGGGAGGAGATTTGGGCTGGCTGTAGACCTGGCCATCATCTGCCTCAAGGTGATTACTAAAGTCATGAACATCCATGAAATCACAAAAAAAAAAAGGTCAATAAAACAAATGAAGAGGACCCAGGAAGGGGCTTGAATCAATGTAGACCATGAAGAACAGATAGAAAACGGTAGATATGGAGGAAAATAAAACAAGGAAAGCCAATCAATCAACATATAATTTATTAAGCATCTATTATGTTCCAAGAACTTTTGAGGCATTGGGACCTTACCCAGGTGCCACAGTATCCAAGGCTACATTTTAACTCAAGTTTTTCTATTAAGTGAGCCATCTAGTTGTCACTGCCCTAACTAAATACTCTAGTTCCTTCAATTGGTCCTTATATGACATGGATTTAAGGCCCTTCAAGATTCTGGTTGTTCTCTGGATGGCCTTCCTACCATGGGGTACCCAGAACATGGTACTCCAGAGAAAATCTGACTAGGGCTATTATACAACAGATCTATTCTTTCCTTAGAAGCCTAGAGCATCAGATATTTAAAGAAAAGTAGCCTGAAATATTTCATAGAGAGCTGACATCAGAGCCAGAAAGACCTGAGTTCAAATCCCACCTCTGATGTATTGGGGGTTTGTTCCCCTGGGCAAGTGACAATGCTTTAGACAAATCTTTAAAACAATATATAGTAGAAGAGGTACTGACTCATATTGATAGAGGGAGCTTCTTCACTCAGGGATTCCCAACATCAGAATAACCACAAAGTACAGTCTTTATCCCATTTCTCATCATACATCAATCAAGCCCAACCCTGCTTAGCTTCCAAGAACAGATAAAAGGCAATTTGGCAATAGACTCAAACTTCTGTCCTCCAAAATTTAATTTTTAATAGAACACAAAAAAGTAGCTCTTTTGCTATACATAAAATACCAACCCATAAACCAGTTATCGATGAATGACCCAACTTTGCCATAAATATGTGGTATAGGATAGGTGAGATTTGCCACACTTTCTTGGTCCCAAGATAGACCGTCTTATGGCCAGAACTTCTGCTGGAGAAGACCGTGAGAGTACTCAGCACCCTATAGGCAACTAAGGGTCCCCAATATGCTGTACTGTTACCCTTAGAAGACATTCTGATTTAGAGCTAATCAGTCATGATCCCACTGAAGGACTGCTTTTTCTCAGTCTAGGTTAACAAGGTTAAAGGATGAGGACTTTGTCCTGATACTGGGAAATATAAATATCCCCACTGAAACCCCCTTTGAGACTGTTCTCACCCTGATGACGTCTTCTTGATGGGATATGTGAGATATCTACTAATAATGATGACCTTTGGGGATGATCCATTGGGTCACAGTTGTTGTGTTCTGGCACGCCTGACCACTGAAAAAGAAGCAGACGCAGAGGAGAAGAGAATAGAGGTGACTTGGAGGTGAGGGGACGACAGAGACTCTAATATGATCCCTTCTAGTTCCCCAGGCATTTTCAGGAATTGAGCTTTCCGGACAACCATGGGGACACAAGAGAGAATCATGTGCCCCACGAGATATCAGTGGCCAGGAATAGTCTGGGAGCAGGGGAGGAGGTCCTGAATAAGCACAGTGTTCTATTACAACCCAATCATTAGAGGAGGTGCCTGCCTGAGGGTGAGGCAGGCAAGAGGTTCCTTGTCTGCCCTTGCCTTCCACCAGTGGGTTCATGACTCCCTGCTCACTCACTGTGACGTGTGACTATGAACAAATAGCCTCAGCCTGCGTGTCCTCAGTTTATGATTTGTCCTGTTTATAGTTTAAGGAAAAGGGACTAAAATAGGGTGCCTATTGGGGGGAAGGTAAACAAACCCAGTTCTTTGGATACTCCTTGGGAAAGAACACAAGGACAGCAAGTAGCAAGTATGCATCAGCTACACTCAATAAGACACAAGGGATACAGAATCATAAGGTGGGGACCAGAAAGAACTGGGGTGGGAAATGGAGTCTAATGGCAAGGGGGAGGGAGAAGGGCATGTAAAGTCACTTACATCACTTCTTCAGGTTGGACTGGAAGCACTTGGGCAGTGTGGATCCATGGCAAAGGGGAAGAATACTAGAGGTGAGAGTTTTGGGGTCCTGTTCTTCTAGGGTTCTGATGGATGGGGGTGACTAACTTCTCCATTAGCACCTTGGCACTCACTCGCTGACATATTAATAACATCTCAAAGTTATCAGTGCCCATTTGGGGATCCCTTATTAGCAGGAGCTTTTACTACTTTTAAAACTAAGCTTATCTGGAGCTTATCTGCAGCTTACAGATTGAGGTGCAGGCATTGGCTCAGTGGGGCCATTATATTGAGGTCCAGCTGGCTTCACCTAATTTAGCCCATAAATGGACATGGTCTGTAAAAAAATTTTGCAAGCAACTTCTGTTCTCCCCTTTATAATCAATTACTTTTGCCTACTTATTATTACCTTTCACTAGTTACTCAAGTGCCTACTTATGCTATTAACTGGGTGATATTTGGGGGAACCACAACAAGAAGCAATTTCAACACAGAGAAATTCTAAGACCAAGCTTCTGAGAGAGGAGACTTTCATGGATAGGGCTGAGTCAGTCTAATCATTCATCTATTTATTCATTCAACAAGCATTTATTGTCTCATAACCTAAGTACCTCTGGGCATTGCCATCTGTCCTTCTACTAAGTAATAATAGCTAGCATTTATGTAGAGCTTTAAAGACTATAAAATGTTTTCTATATGTTATCTCTTTTGATCCTCACAACAACTTTGTGAGGTAGGTACTCTTATTATCCCCATTTTAAAGATGAAGAAACAAGTTTAGAGAGATAAAGTGACTTGCCCAGAGTGACAAAAATAATGAGTTCCCGAGGTAGGATTCAAATTTTGGTCTTCGTGACTCCAATTCAATATCCTATGCATTGTACTACCTAGCTGTACCATTCTTAGGGCTTCTGTGCTTTTCTATCCTCCTTGAATCTGAACCTTCCTTTATGTATTATCTCCCTCAATTAGTGTAAGCTCCTTGAGAGCAGGAATTGTCTAGACATTTCTATTTGTATCTGTAATACTTGGCAAATATTTCTTGCTTAACATGAAGAAAGAAGACACAAATGAAGGTCTTACAATGGGTCAGATATAATGCTAAGTGCTTTATGAATAAATCATTTGATTCTTACAACAACCCTGGGAGGTAGGTGCTATGATTATCCTCATTTTTCCGTTGAGGAAACTGAGGCATGGAAGTAAAGTGCTTTACACTGGGTCACAAAGCTAATAAGTATCTGAGGCCATATTTTAACTCCAGTGCTTTCAGCTCCAGACCTAGTACTCACTACCTTATACCACCTATCTGCCTATATATTTTGTCATTTAATTCCTCCATTCATTCATTCATTCATTCATTCACATATGCATACATGCACGCATCCAGTGTCTGTTATTCTTATAGTTGAGTTGTTTCAATCATGTTGGACTCTTTGTGAGTCATTGTGTGAGTGGGCAGGAGGGGTGCTCTGCAAAAATAATGGAGAGGTTTGCCATTTCCTTCTCCAGCTCTTTTTACAGATGAGAAAATGGAAGCAAACAGGGTTAAATGACTTGTCCAGAATCCCATAGCAAGTAAGTGTCTGAAACCATATTTGTACTCATGAAAATATGTCTTCCTGATTCCAAGCCCAGTGCTCTATCCATTGTGCCACTTAGATACCCCATAATTTATGTGTGTATGTATTTTGTATATGTGCATCCACTGTCTGTCTGCCATGTGTCAGGCTTAATGTTACACATTAAGAATACAAAGACCAAGATAAAAATAGTCCTTAAACAAGATGTCCTGGATCTGGATCTACTATTACACACAGACAGACAGACAGACAGACAGACAGACAGACAGACACACACACACACACACACACACACACACACACACACACACCATCCAGAAACTCATTCATCATTGGAGAAGTAAGAGATGACATGTCTTCAGAAGAAAATATGGTTTTAGTGTGTTCTAAAGGAAACAAAAAGAGAATGAGAGGAAAAGATCTAGGATGGAAAAAATGTTAACAATCGAAGGTCCTATCCATCAATCAGAGAATTGATGAACAAGTTGTGTTATATGGATTACAATGGAATACTATTGTGTCATGAGAAATGTCAAAGAGAAGGATCACCAACAAACCTGGAAAGATTTATATAAAATGATGAAAGGTTAAGTGAATAGAAGCTGGAGAATGTTTTATACAATAACAGCAATAATATATATAGATGAACTGTGAGTGATTCAGTTATTATCAGCAATGCATGGATTCAAGAAAACTCCAAGGGACTCATGATATGAAAGGTTATCCACCTCCAAAAAAAGGAATTTGTAGAATCCAAATACAGATTGAAGCATACCATTTTCACTTCATTTCCTTTATGAAATTTTCTCTAGTATAAATATATCTTCTTTCACAGCATGACAAACATGGAAATATATATTGCATGATAGTACATGTACAACCTATATTATATTATATGCCATTTCAGGGAGGGGAGGGAGAGAGAGAACATGGATTTCAAAATGTCAGAAAATAATTATTAAAAACCATACATGTAATGTGGAAAAATATAATGAAAGAAAGAGTGAGAAGGAAGGAAGGGAGGGAGGAAAGGAGGAGGAAGGAGGGAGGAAGGAGGAAAGGAGAAATAGAGAGAAAGAAAAGAAAGAAAGAAAGAAAGAAAGAAAGAAAGAAAGAAAGAAAGAAAGAAAGAAAGAAA
>NC_058134.1:128843731-128894295 GCF_016433145.1 Gracilinanus agilis
GAGGAAGGAAGTAAGGGAGGAAGGAAGTAAGGGAGGGAGGAAGGGAGGAAGGAAGTAAGGAAGGGAGGAAGGAAGTAAGGAAGGGAGGAAGGAAGTAAGGAAGGGAGGAAGGAAGAAATAAAGCTCTAGAGAGACTTCTTCCTTCATTTCGGAGCTTATGATTTAGTGATTCACATTTTGCTAAATTACCTTTCCTCTCTTGGCACTTTTGTTCTTAGCCCATTCAATTCTAGTCTTCCTCAGGTCCTATATGCTTTGTTTATAGCAGTGGTTCCCAAACTTTTTTGGCCTACCACCCCCTTTCCAGAAAAAATATTACTTAGCGCCCCCTGGAAATTAATTTTTTTTTAATTTTAATAGCAATTAATAGGAAAGATATTTGCACCTGTGGCCATCACTGCTCTCCTGGATTGCTGCAGCACCCACCAGGGGGCGGTGGTGCCCACTTTGGGAATCACTGGTTTATAGTATAGTTTGATATCTAGTACAGCCAGGCCTCCTTCCTACATACATCCCAATATCCTTATTGATTCATTAAGTTAAAAAAAGAACAGTAAGAAGTCTCAGAGATTCTAAATATATAAGCCTTAAAGTTGAAAAGATGATTCAATGATATAGATATTTATGTAGCACATTATGATTTACAAAGTTCCTAGCATATTATTGTACACACAATAGGCATTTAAATGGTTGTTACTGAATGAGTGGAAATTTTCAAATTATAATATTTTACCTTCTCTTTACAAAAAAAATTTTAGAGGGACAGAAAGTTATTATTTCCTTTTACAAGTTAAGAAACTGAGTCTCTGAGGCATGACTAACTCAAGTTTACATGTTTAGACAGTGTCAGAGCTAAGACTCCATCAGATTTTTTTATTACAAATACAGTGTTCTTTCCATGACTCCATGCTGTATATAGTATATAGAGAGCATGAAATCTACTTAGTACCGGCAGGTAAGTGGTACACAATAGGGTTCCTGGAATCAGGGAGACTCTTCTTCCTGAGTTCAAATTTGGCTCCAGACACTTACGCATTGTGATCCTGGGCAAGTCATTTCATCTCTTTTTTTTTTTCCTTAATCCACCAGATTAGGAAATGGCAAATCACTCCAGTATCTTTGCCAAGAAAACCCCAAATGAGGTCATGAAGAGTAGGGCATGACTGAAATGACTGAACAACCTACCTAGTACTGTGGAGAACACAAAACTCCTGACTTCAAAATGTTTATATTCTAAGTAGTAAGACAACATGCACATGCATAAAGAGATGCCATATAAATAGTACATGGGTTTTAAGAAATCATCATGAGTGCTATGGGTATTGAAGGATGTGTACTTTTAAAATAAACAGAGAAGAAAAGAGGGATCCCCTACCAGGAATGTTAATGATTAAGGGTGTAGACAAAATGGTTGATTTGGAAGATTCATAAAAGTATGCAATTGGAGATTGTTCTGGAAAGGTAGCTTCTAGTTGGGTAATGGGGAAGCATGAAAACATTTTGCCTATGAGTATTACTTGGTTAAAGAGATGTCTTAGGTAGAAAAACATTGTCATAGTAAATGGCTGATAATCTAAAGGCTCATCCTTTAGATTATCATCCTTAGCCCATCCCTATACAACAACTCCAACTCCTTTCCCTGATTTTTAACAAGCTGTAACTTAGACCTGGAATGAACTTCCTTCTCATAACTGACTCATTAAGTCCCTCCTTCAAAATGCAGCTCAAGCACTATTTCTTACATGAGGACTTTCCTGATCCCTTTAGTAGCTAATGCCTTTCCCTCTCCCCTACAAAAATTACCTAATATTTATCTTGAATCTAAGATAATATCACAGGATTGTCACAAGGATCAAATGAGATAACATATGAAAAGTGCTTTGCAAATTGTAAAACACTGTATGTTAACTGTAATTATTATGATGTACATACTAATGTATGTGCACACTGCCTTCCCTAAAAGAATTTAAGTTCCTTGAGGACAAGAACTGTTTGTTGTTATATTTGTACTCTCAATAAATAGCACTGAATAAATACTTGTCTACGTGATGAATATAGAAATATCTTTTTCATGATCATATATGTATAACCTTTATTAAATTGCTTACTGTCTTTGTGGGGAGAGAATTTGAGGCTAAAATGTTTGAAAATGAATGTTAAAATTGTTTTTACATGTAACTGGGAAAAATAAAATATTACAGAACTAAAAAATAAAATAAAATCATAGCAAACAATTTGAACTTTTTATAGAAATATAAATACTTGATGGTTAGTTGGTTAATTGATTAATTGGTTGATAAAATGAAGAAAGAATTAATGTATTAAGAGGGACTATGTATTTCTATAATGGAGAAGATGCCTAAAGAAAAGCGTGGAGGACTTATTTCCTCAGCTGACCTAAAACTAGCCCCAAAAAGGCATCAGGGGATCATTGATTTGTTGCTAATTTCTCTGACTGAATGTCCTGTACACTCTGTATCCAGCATTTTAAGGAGATGGTGGTTAAAAACATACCAAGCAGGAAAAGGTAAACAAGCTTAGATAGAAGCCAATCCTCATCTCTGTTCTCTCCAGAACACTGTAATCTCTTTTGTCTAATAGCATTGCTCTATCTGTAATTGATTTTGGACAGCTGCTTTTTTTTTACTGAGGGGATGACTTTGTTTCAAAATGATGCTTTGCATGGCCTGAAGAGTCCAAGTGTATTTGTTTCAAATAAAACATGGATTAATATCCCTAACTGGAATTACAGCCTGTATCCAGGAGGTATATTGGTATAGGGAAAAGAACATCAGCTCTTGAGTCAGAGGACCTGGATTTACATCTCACTCCTAGTAATTGCTTTCTTTATCACTTTGAGGAAAGTCCTTAGTCCTCAGTTTCCATATTTGTAAAAAGAGTTGGATTAGATAGGCATCTCTCCTAGATCTATTATAAGGGCATGCATACATTCATATAAACACACACATATCATACTAAGTCTAAGCTTTGGTCACATTTGTTCTTGTTCAGTCACTTCAGCCCTGTACCAGAACTACATCACATACTACCTAGAGTCTAGAGACTATTGTAAAAGCCTTCTAATTTGGCTCCCCTATACTATTTCCATTCTCTTTCTTCTTAGTCCATCCCTGACACCTTCCTCCTGCACAGCTCTAATCAAATCACTTATCTACTCAAGAATTTTCACTGGTTGCATATAACCTATGGAATAAAATACAAACTCTTTATCCTTTAATCTAAGACCCTCCACTAAGTCATTGTTTAAGTTATGTCTAATTCTTCATGACTCCATCTGAGGTTTTCTTGACAAAGACATTGGAGTGGTTTGCCTTTTCTTTCTCCAACTAATTTGTATGTGAGGAAACTGAGGCAAAGAGGGCTAAGTGACTTACCCAGGAGCACACATCTAGTAAGTGTCAGAGACCAAATTTGAATTCAGGTTTCAATCCACTGTCCAGTGGATATTGACTTAATATTTATTTTCAGCCCCTGCCCTTACCACACATTCCTGCTTCCAGTTCTAAAGCTGCCACTCAGTTCAAAGCAACAAACCTTTAAATTAAGGTTGAGAAATAAGCCAATATCAATAATAATAATAATCAAGCCAATGTCCACTGTACCAAGTCCAATATTTTATCTGATAGAGACATTAAGGGATATTTTGTGGGAGGACATGACAGTGCTTATAGTTTCAGTAATCTACTCTGCACATATCTAACTTTCACTTTTGTGTGTATATAAAAATAGACAATGTCATTTATGTCATTGTTGATAGAATTGTGCTTTGATATGATCTTTCTATGTTTTTAAATGAGCTTAATTAATGCCTCCTCATGTTTAGAACACAATCATTTTAAAAAATATCTCTCCCCTCCAAGTGAAAATTTCCAAAGTAAAAATAGAAAAATAAATCAAGCAAAAATAACTAATATAATGACCGTATCTGACAAGGTTTGCAATAATTTGCTCTATTGTTTCCTTTGTCTCCAACAGTGAGTTCTTTTCCCATCTGTTCTCCAGGACTACTACTGGTCTTTCAGTTAACTCAACTTTTAACTTCTTTGTACTCATTTGCATTGTAATGGTCTTTTGACCATTATTCTTTTAGCTCTATTTATTTCATTCCATATAATAAGTTTCTAGAAATCTTCCCAAGTTTCTCTAAATTCTTTATTTTCTTCATTTTTTACTGCACAACAGTCCATTGCATCCATATAGCAGAGTTTTTTGGTTTTTGTTTTTCATCTGCTTACCAACAAATGGTCATCCATTTTGTTTCTAGCTTTTTGATACTGGAAAAAAATCCATCTAGAATATGTCACTTTGCTCCCATGTTTGACCTCCTTGTGGTATGTGCCCAACAGTAAGCTCCCTGTGCTAAAGATATTGAACAGTTTAGTCACTTTTCTTACTTAATTCCAAATTGATGTTCAGAAATGTTACATCAATTTACAACTCCACCAAGAGTTTATTTCTTAGACCCACCAGTATCTAGGAGCTCTCCTCTGAGATTTTCTTCTATCTATTCTGTTATTCAAACAATCAATCAATCAACAAGCATTTATTAATCCTCCTCTGATGTACCAAATCATGGAAATAAAAATAGAAGAAACCTCACTCAAAAGGAACGTATGTTCTAATTTATAAATATCATAAATACCTATTGGTGCTCACATTATCTCCTTAATTCTTTATTTCCTCCACACTTGGCACATTACTACCCACAAATAAACAGCAAATGCTTATTGACTGACTAATTCTGACATTCTATTCTTATTACAAAAAATAGCTATTAAATAAGAAAACTAAATAAATTAACAAAAATATTATTTTAACAAAGGAAATATCAACATTCCCAGCAGAAATAGGCTCTCAAATTTTAAAAAGTCAGGCAATCCTTTTTTTCCAAAACTAATTTATTCTTTTAATTTAATCTGTAGTTTAATTTTCAAATTGAAGGGCATCTTCATCAAAGGAAGAAATAACTAAAAGAGAAAAAGTATCTTCCTTGGAAAGTGGCTTCCTTTATCATGCTTAATAAACTACAAAGTCTTTCAGGATGCACTTGAATTAAGTATTCTCTTCTCTTTCTAAACTTACCAACCTAATCTATTGCCTTTTCCACAAAATGAAGGAAAAATAAGATTTCTTTTGCATGGAGTGGGAATGTCTGAAACTGAATGACGGTTGTTTCTGGTGCCCTGGCATCATAAAATGGCTCCATTCACCCAGATCTCCCTTCCCCACCCCTCCCACTCCCCCTCTGTAAATAGCATTGACTTAGTGATTAATTACCCTTTTCCATTTTCACAAAATCACCATCTTGTCCAGTCTTCACACAAAGGAGGAAGAGTACATATTTGCTTTCTTTTGTAAAATCCTGCTCTTGTGCTTGTATGGAAAAATGTCTCCCTTATACTTTCTATGAAACTGACTGTAGATGAGACTTTACAAAACTGAGAGCCATAATTTTATTGTTTTTTTCCCTCTGTGCAGCCATATGTGATTACCTTGGAAATAAATCACATTTGAAAGTGTTACTACAAAAACAGAGCTGGTAATAGGGCAAGAGTGCTGGATTAAGTCATAAGAAGTTGTGGTTTCAAATTGCTACTCACCATCTTTGTAATCTTGGGCAATCTTGGTTTTTTCATCTATAAATCAGGAGGGTGAACCAGATCATATTTGAAGCTGAAAGGGACCGTAGTGGTCAGTGAGTCTGACAATTTCACTTTATAGAAAAAGAAAATAAGGGAAACAGAAGTTAGGTAACTTGTGCAAGTTAGCATAGCTAGCAAGTATTAGAGACAGGATTTGAACTGAGGTTTTCCTTATTCCAAATTCTATTAGACTATATTATCTTGCAATTATCTCATAAGATCTCTTCAAACCCTAAATTCTTTAAGTGAGGCTCTTTCTTTCTTCTCCTTTCCTGTATCCACAGATTATAAATATCATTTAATGGGAAAAAAACTATGTCTTCAACCTCTTTATCTTATACATTGTTGGTTGCTCAGTTGGTGCACAACAAATGCTTATTCACTAAATAACAATATATTCACTTGATAAATAGGACTGGTTACTCTTCAAACATTTTAACCTTCTCCATCTCCCTAGGTCCAGTTCTTAGGCCATTATTCTCAATTGTCACTTCTAAAATTTAAAATGCTATCTTAACTGAAAAATATAATGTCCTTTTTTCAGGCTTCATCAGTCTTTATCTCTTTACTTTTTAATATTGTTTACCATCTTCTTCCTCCCTTCCCTCACATACACACTCCTCTCTTACCCTACTGCTTCTCCTCATACCTATCTGATACTTCTTCTCTGATCCCCTTTGCAAGGTCATCATTCTTTTCTTTTTGTTGATAGGGTGGGCATTCTCCAGACCTCCATTCTGGGACCTATTCAGAGAATTGGTCAATCAAGGATAATCCTTATATGAATAAGTCCCAAATCTGTAGAACCAGTCCTAATTTCTCTCCTCAATTCATTCCATGGCCTGGATATTTTCTGAACATCTGTAGGCTTATTAAACCCAACATTTTTGTCACAGAATTCATTATCTCCTCCTTCTCCAAATATCCCTGTATTTATTCCTTCTCTTAGTTTCCAGGTTTATAACCTTGGGATCATTCCTGATTCTTCTCTCTCACTTACTCTCCATTGCCGCTCAGTTGCTGGGTTTTATGTATTCTGTCTTCTACACTTCTCACATCTGTCCCATTTTCTTCCCTCACACAGCTATCACCTGTATCAGGGCTCCATCACATACTGCCTACCATTGTAAGTCTCCTAATTGGTCTCCCATTCTTTTTCCAATCTTTTTTGCCTCTCAATCCATCCCCCATATCTTCCTTCTCCACAGGTCTACTCAAGTCACTCATCTACTCAAGAATTCACTGGTTGCACATTACCTATAGAATAAAATACAAACTCTTCAGTCTTGGCATTTAAGGTCCCTCACAATCTAGGTTGTTTCAGTCCATGCCTGACTCTTTGTGACCCCATTTAAGGTTTTCTTGGCAAAGATACTTGAGAGGCTTGCCATTAACTTTTCCAGCTCATTTTACAGATGAGGAAACTGAGGCAAACATGATTAAGTGATTTTCATATTATGGCCTCTGGATGATCTTTGTGTTTCAAATTGAACAGCTCTAATCTCCAGCATCCTCACAAATTCCCCAGTCTCTTCCTTCTTTGCATCCCCTGTGTTTGGCACATACTATATCCTTACTATATCCTATATTATATATGCTATATACTATATCCTTATATTAATATACTATATACTATATCCTTACCTTAATTCAGAGATTCTTAACTTGGGGCTAATAATTTTTTAATATTTATTTTAACTATATTTAGATATAATCAGTTTCATTTGTAATCATATATATGTGTATATATATATATATATATATTTGCATTTAAACATATTATTCTAAGAAGGGGTCAATAGGCTTCAACAGGGTGTTAAAAAGAGTCCAAATGATGATAATGATGATAACTAACATAGCCTTTTAAGACCTGCAAAACACTTTACAGATATGACCTCCTTTTATCTCACAAGTCTGGGTAGGTGCTGTTATTATTCCCTTTTCACAGATGAGAAAACTGAGGCAAATATAGGTTAATTGACTTGTCCAGGGTCACACAGCTAGTTTCTAAAGTAGGATTTGAGCTCAGATCTTTCTGACTCACAGTTCAGCCCTTCTACCATACCACTGAATTACCTCAGTGTCACCAAAAGAAAAAAAAAGTCTCTCAGGATTCATGTCCCTCAAGGCTTAGCTTCTCCATGTCACTGACAGAGCCTTCTGTCTCCTCAAATTTCCTTGTATACATGTTTGTCTACATATGTCCCCTGGTGCAATAGAAACTTCTTGAGGACTAGAGCTCTTTTCTTTGTACCTTCCTATCTTAGGTCCATAGCATAGTCCCTTGAACAAAGTGAAGAGTTTAATAAATAATTGTTGATTTGAGTTTTAAGAGAGAGTAGGTTGTCTTCCCATAATCTACGACACCTCTTTGGACCCCACCATCCTTTTGTAAGAAAATGCCTACAGGAGATTAGAAAATTCTCCTCTATCTTTTCCAATTACAAAAATATAATTTTATGTACAATGCTGACCTGAGCCAATGAAAGCATTAATATCTGATGCTTATAGATTCCCCTGTACAGTCATATTTCTTGTAATGGGGTAGAGGGGAGAGAGTTGAAGATGCACTGCTGAACAAGTACAATGTACACTTATGGTACAGGACAGCAAAATTGTGGGATTCGATCAATGCTGCTTTTCAGCTAAGGTCTATTGTCTAGGGTTGTTTGTAACCTCAAAGCAGTTTAGGCCAGCAATAACATGAGCCTATGGCGCCTTGTTTGGGTTTGTGGTTCTGGGAGACTTTTTACAGAGCTTGCAGAGAAGATAAAATTGCTACTCTGCTAATGACTAGCATTCTAGCTACCAGTGTGTTTGAGCTATTTGAGGCCAAAGAGCAGTTCTCATTGATTAAATCAAAATGGAAATTTGGGAAATAAGAGGCTTGCTGAAAAGCACTTCGGACAAAATTATCTGACTTTAAATAGTATCTGGACAGCTAAAGAGACTTCTCCTCTGTTCCTCCCTCCCCTTGACACACTCAAGAAAAGTAGCAGGACTGAAAGGGGTTTTTGAGGAGGCTGCATGCCCTTTTTCATCTTATAATGATGACCTCCTTCCTTTCATAATCATTTTTCAATTGTTTCCAGTGGTCCAAAACGAAGAGCTGTGTCATCTTGCTCTGGTAAAACAAGGATAAAGGCAAATCCCAACCGGACCCAATCTTTGGAGAAATGAAAATAGACACCAAACATTCATTATTTTTAGCACACCTCTGTTTGAAAATGTAAATATCAAGCAAACACAAGGCAGTCTATTCTTTGAGCCCATCTACAAACCAGGAAGCAGCAAATCCCATTGGACTGAGCCTGCTTCCACAAAGCTTCAAGCCCAGTTTTCAGATCAAAGAGCCCTAGAGAGTTTCAGTAAAGCTATGCTTTGTTAGTGAAATGGTAGGCTCACCTCCAATATTTTAACCAGAGGGCCTTGTTCTTTCTCTACCCTTTTGAATTGGGTTCAAGAGCAAAAAGATGTTTGTTGTTTGGGGACTGGACAAGCTGAAGGAGTTTTGGAAGCCAAAACAGGCACTAAGAGCAATCTGTTGAATAACAATGTTTCCAGCACTCAAACTGATTTTCCATCGAAAAGACCTGGATATTAGATGCTAATATTTAGTCACTTGCAATAGAAATTTACCTTACATTGGATTGATTTAGTTGTTTTGCAGTTGACAATAAAGGGGTCTACTGGCACTAACATGGGGGAAAATGGGGGAAAACAGTCCTTTTTTGGTCTTTATTAGGAGAGAGAAAAGGAAATGGAGAGGAGAAAGAGAGAAGTTAATAAAAGAGTGAGAGGTTAGTTTTCACCTGAAAAGAAACAACACTAAATATAAAAAAAGAAATAGAACACAATTCTAGTTTGTATCATTCCATCCACCTCATGCCTCATGAATCAATTTGTAATTTTCTTTCTATTTTTCTTATTATCTTCTCTTGTTTTCAGGAAGACTCTTGCTCTACTTGATCACTCCTCTTTCCTTCCCCTCAACCCCACCTAGCCCCAAATTCTCATTTGACAGATGAGGAAAAACTAAGGTCCATAAAGGTTAAGCACTTAAGCCAAGGTTACACAGGTCAGGCTGTCCTTGGCAAAGAAGGGCATTTATTTACCTGTCTAGTGGTCTATACTTTTCTTGCAAAAGGTCTGAAGCATCCAGCTGCCAAACTCCACCTGTGCTAATACTGCTGCTCTGGCTGTCCTTTTTCTTAACCTCCCCCAAATAACTATTCTACTTCTTTGTTGCCAACTCTTAAAGCATTCCTTCTTCACCCTGACCTTCAATCCTACCTTCTTGCTAAGCCTCTATCTCACTTTCAAACCAATCAGCCACAAGAGTAGCTGCTTCCCCTTTATATGTTATCTTCCTGCATTTGAATGTAAGTTCCTGGGGATAGACTGTCTTCTTTACTCGTATTTGTGTTCCTAGCACTTAGCACAATTCCTGGTTCATGGTAAGTGCCCAATAATGCTCTATTTATCTATATGTAATATTACATAAGGTATCACCAACACCTGAAATCCTACCATTTAGTACTTTTACCTCCCAAAATCTTGTTTTCCCAGGGACTCCATTCACTGAATTAGGATGCCCAGGCCACCAAGGAAAAGTTGTTTAACTTTATTATTCCCTGAGGCCTTTTGCCTTTCCAGCATCTTTATCCAATATTTTCCAACAGCCTATGTCTTTAGATTCTTTCTTCTCCATACTATAATCATAGTGGATCATGCTTCTTCTTTTTCTTTTTTTTTTCTTTTTGCTCTTTGATACTCTACTATGATCTTTCCTACTTCATAAACAAATAAATAGGTAGACAACATCCTCAAATTGTGGGAGCATTTGTTCAGTGTGGTTTATTTTTTTCTTCGTTTCATATAACCCACCTTATACAAAACCTAGAAATGAGTCCCTTTAAAATGCTTATAAAACTTACTTTTTTCCAAGCACCTCCATAAATGTGACCTAATATAATCTACTTCATTTCTGGGTGAGAAGAGACTTGGCACATTAGTTATCTATGTCCCTTTACTAATTCATCTTCCACTATCACCACTGTGACCACATCACTCTCCTCTTTAATTTCCCTCACTGAGTTGACAGGTTCCTCCAACTGATTTACAATACGCAGGCTTGACTGCAGGGCTGCTCATCACTCATATAGCCTGCGTATGAGAGGAAAACTCCATTTGGATTCTACTAATTTGAAATTTGTAATAACTCAAATGCAGTATTTGTGATTCTTTGGAGGACAAGGTTGGAGATAGTTTCTTCTACTGTATGTCTTCACGATTGTGCTGTGCTCACAAACAAGAGAAATCTTGGGAAAACTATAGCTTTTTAAAACTAAGAGAGCATGAAATCAAGGCTTCCTTTATTGTGTCTTTAACTTTTGGCTTCTTGTCTTTTAAAAGAATTTTGCGTTTAATTATACAACATGAATTTATTTTGAATTATCATTGTTCTACTACCTTGGCCTATTTTATTTTTTGAATACATAATTATAACAATATGTGTGATGAAGGAATAAGAAATTATATATTTGATTATGTATACACACATATATTTTAGATGAACCTGTGATTTCATCAATATACAGATCTTCTGACAAAGAATTTCCCTTACCAATACAAATGTTCAACTTAGAGTCTTCAGTCAAATGGGGCACCTGAAAGTTAAATATAGTCACATAGCCAGCATATGTCAGAGGCAGTACTTAAACTTAAGCTTTCCTTACTTCTGGACCAACTCTCTAACCATTATATCATACTACCTCCATACTTATAAAATCATAAAACTCATAAAGCTTAAATTATGTTAAGAGGCATCCTGATGAACTTAAAAGAGCACAGACCTAAGATCAAGGAGATTTGGGTTCTAGTCCTAGCTTATCCATTATCTAGCTATGCAATTTGTGGCAAATCATATATCTTTGGACCTCTGTTCTCATATCTATAAAATGAGTACACTGAACTAAATGGTCTATAGTGGCCCCTTCAAGTCTAAAATACTCTAGATCTAGAACTTTTTAATTGAGGGCATAATTATTTACCCTCCATCCTTCTCCCCTCTTATTCTTCTGAATTAGTAAGGCTGAATATATTTCTCTTAGTTACCCTAACAATTTGAGTCTTTCTTCCTATATTGAGCAATGTCACTACTCCTCCCCTTCTCCAACTTTGTTTTTTGTAGAAACTTCATGTTTTTTCTCTTTCGTATCCATAAAAGGTTGGTTTCCATTATTTTTCTGTCTCTGTCTCTTTCTCATATCTCTGGCTAAAATATAGATTTGGTCTCAGAGTGAAAGATGAAAGGAAAACTAAGGGAAACTATTCTCCTAGAATGTCCTGATCCTATCAGTCACTTTTTAAACTCTACTGCTACACATTACTAATTCTGAGTGCTACACATTATTACTCATTGACTATTGTAACCAGTCTTCATAAATGACAGATGAAATGAGAAGCAATAATGTTAACAAGAGAACATTAAAAAGTCAATGATCCTATTAAATCAAATTGTATTTTTTTAAATTCCTAATATGTAGACAGGAAAGAAAATCTGACAAATTCATTTGTACTAGCCAATACTAGATTCTGAAAAAAGAAATTAGAGAAGAAGGTTTAACCTCTTACTCTCAAACTAAATAAATTCTTAATGGTGGGGTTTAAATTGTCATTTAAGAAGATATTTGGTAACAGAACTGGGACTCTCTAGATTCCTTCAAATCATTCTATCTCCTTGTTGTCTAACTTTATATAAGATCATATATAAAGTGAATAAGGAACACAATAGAGTCCAGAATAATCAATTACCTCCAAAGTTGATGTCTGGTTTTGCTTCAGATTATAGTTACATTTAGTTAAAAAACTGAATCCACAATCAAAATAGTCAACAACATGTTTTGATAGTACAGTATTATGAGAATTTATTTTATATACATTATTTTTATATCAAGGTCATGGATTATAAAGACCCAAATCAATTCCTGTTTATTAGGGAGAATTCCTGAGCTGGGTCTTGGACCCAGTCTAAAGACTTTGGCTTTTTTTGTCTTTAGGAATATGGTTCTTTCTGGCTAGTAGGAAGGTTTCTGAATGATTATTTTCCTGAGTATGTGACAAACAAATCACCTATCCTTCATTCAGTTTGGGGAAGGGCTGAGGGTTTGATGGGCCACTTCCTAATTAGCTGCTTGCCAGTTACAGATGTCTCAGGATGTTCAAAGGAGGACATGAATAATGAGGTCCCAAAAGTGCATACTCCTGGGGCCAGAATTTTTTGAGGTCTTTGGAAAATTCAAGAGAATCCTTTGACCATAATTGGGATGACTTGATCAGTCATTTAATAAATTACTTAAAAATTAAGAAATACTGTCTCTTATGAATATTGGTCATTACAATATGAATATAGCATAATCAAGAACAGATTGGAATACCGAGGTAATAATAAGCAAGATTGATGAGAGCACAGAACAGGATTCAGAGACCATGATAGAACCCAGAATTGCCATGTGGCAGGAGGTAATTAGGAGGTAGGATTCAGTATCATGGATAGCTCAAAGTAAGCACCTGGCCAGGGAGAAACCTTTTGAAAGAAGCAGAAAAGTAGATTTGTTATAGGTTCTGACTTTTCTGTGTGGATTTGTTTCTACTCTGAAGTTAAAAGAACTTTCCCTTATTGGTTGAGAGAGCCTTCTGATTCTAAAAGAACCAGTGAATTCTGCTTTAGGAAGACACTCTATCATAATTACAAAAAAAAAGTTTTTCTGGGTTAAGATGGCGGCAGAGTAAAAAGCAGCGCTTAACCTCTCCTAACCGAAACATACAAGACTCCTCAAGGGGACATAAAAACAAATCCAGACAAATGGAGGGACCCCACAACAGGGCACCGTGAGGAAGGTACGTGGAATCGGGCCATTTCCATGCTATAAAGGGGTGAAACAGCTCTCACTAAATTGGGGGCTGAGCAACCACCACCTCCCACACATACACCACCTACAACAACAAAGCCAGCTCAAAAGAAATAGAGCAAGTTTTGGGCACCCATTGAGTCACTGGCAGCTCCAGGGCCTGTTCCTGAGAGCAGCAAGACATAGGACCCCAAAAGGCTAAAGAACTCACACGGACTTTGAGCATGGACACGGAGCGCAGGCTCAGGTGGAGACGGACACAGGTTCGAGCAAAGGCTCTGAAACTCTAAGTGGGGAACCAGTGCAGATGGGTATACGACTGTGGAAGCAGCGCCCTGAGACTTGTAAAGGAGCCTCCAGCAGAGGATCAAGCAAGGGGGTACACCAGGGGGCTTGACCTTGAGAATAACCAGACCTGAGACCTCAGGAGCCTAAACAGCGCAGAAAGACCATGAGCGTGAGGATAAAGCTGAGAATGGGCTGGGCTAACAATGGCAACCCAGAATCAGGAAGGCCAAAAGAGAAAGATTAACAACAAGAAGAAGAAATCTTTAACACTCAACAACTTTTACACAGAGAAAATCCAGACAACAGAGCAAACAGAAGAGGAGAACAAACAAGCAATCACATCTGGACCCTCCCAAAATAATGAAAACTGGTCAAAAGCTCTTGAAGAGTTCAAATCTGAGATGACAAGAAAGTTGGAAAAGATTTGGCTAGAGAAATGGGAAATAGCTCAAAAGGAAATCAGGCAAGAAAATAACAGTTTAAAAGGCAGAATTTTGCAATTGGAAAGTGAGGCTCAGAAATCAAATGAACTGATAAGCAAATTGAACACCAGAAAAGACCAGATTGAAAAGGAAAACCAGTCCCTAAAGGCTAGAATTGAGCAATTAGAAGCTAATGATCTCTCAAGACAGCAAGAACAAATAAAACAAAGTCAAAAGACTGAAAAAATAGAAGGAAACATGAAATATCTCAATGAGAAAGTGACAGACCAAGAAAACCGGTCTAGAAGAGACAATTTGAAAATCATTGGTCTCCCTGAAAAACCAGAAATTAATAGAAATTTGGACTCCATACTAAGAGAAATTATTCAGCAAAATTGCCCTGAAGTTCTATAACAAGAGGGCAATATAGGCATTGAAAGGATTCATAGATCACCCTCTACACTACCCAGAAAAGACAAGCCCCAGGAATATAATAGCCAAATTCAAGAGCTTCCAAGTAAAAGAAAATAATCTTAGCCAGAAAGAGACAATTCAAATATCAATGAGCACCAATCAGGATCACACAGGATCTGGCAGCCTCCATGTTAAAAGACCTCAAGGCTTGGAATATGATATTCAGAAAGGCAAGAGAGCTGGGCCTTCAACTATGGATCAACTCCCATCAAAACTGACTATATACTTCCAAGGGAAAGTATGGACATTCAACAAAATTGAAGATTTCCAAGTATTTGCACAGAAAAGACTAGGACTAAATGCAAAGTTTGATTTCCATCCAAAAAAATCAAGAGAAACATGAAAAGGTAAATAAGAAACAGAGGGGAAAGAAAGAAAACTCATGATTTTTAATTTGCCTTTTTAAGGGCCTCAGTAAGATCTAATTATCTGTATTCCTATGTGGAGAAATGCTATATATAATTCTCTGTAGTGAACTCTATTCACTATTATAGTATTCACTATTTTAGTAATCAAAAGAATAATTCATAGGGAGAGGGTGGAATACTAAATGGTCTAAGATGATATGGAGGGGTGTGAAATAGCAGGGGACACCAAGAAAAACTTGAGAGAATAAGAAAAATAGGATATTCTATTATACACAAAGAGGGCATGGGAAGGGGAGCAGACAAATACTATTATAATAAGGAGAGGAAGAGAGCATTAAGAGATAATATTTAAACCTTACTCTCAGTGTAATCAACCTGGAGAGGGAAGAGTAGCTATATTATCCATTGGGACATAAAACTCTATCTAACCCTACTGAGAAAGTCAGAAGGGATAAACCAAGGGGAGCAGGGAAAGGGGGAGGTCAAAAAAGGGAGGGGAGAAGAAGGAGGGAATTTATTAGGCCTTTAAAAATAAAAAGAGGGGAATAATAAGGCAGGGGGTAGAAAGGGAAGTTAATCAAGGGAGGGGATAAGGGATATTGGCTTAAAGCAAACCACTGGTTTAAAAGGAAATAGTTTAAGAAGAAGGGGAAGGAATAGGGGAGGATATGAAAATGTCAGCGAATGCACAACTGATGATTATAACTCTGAATGTGAATGGGATGAACTCACTCATAAAACAGAAGCAAATAGCAGAGTGGATTAGAAACCAAAATCCTACCATATGTTGACTACAAGAAACACATATAAGGTGGTGGACATACACAAGTTTAAGGTTAAGGGCTTGAGCAAAATCTTTTGGGTGCCAAATGAGAAAAAGAAGGCAGGAGTGGCAATTGTGATTTCTGACAAAGCCAAAGTAAAACTAGATATGATTAAAAAAGACAGGGAAGGTCATTACATCCTGATTAAAGGCAGTATAAACAATGAGGAAATAACAAGGCTCAATATGTATGCACCAAGTGGCATAGCATCCAAATCCATAAAGGAGAAACTGGAAGAGCTCAATAAGGAAATAGATAGTAAAACCATAATAGTGGGAGATCTAAATATTCCTCTTTCAGATCTAGATAAATCAAACCAAAAAATAAATAAGAAAGAGGTAAGAGAGGTGAATGAAGTCCTAGAAAAATTAGATTTAATTGATATGTGGAGAAAAATAAAAAGGGACAAAACGGAATACACCTTCTTTTCAGCTGCACATGGTACATTCACAAAGATTGACAATGTAATAGAGCATAGAAACATTGCAAACAAATACAAATGAGCAGAAATAATAAATGTAACCTTCTCAGATGATGATGCAATAAAAATAATAATTAGTAAGGGCTAATGGACAGGCAAATCAAAAACTAATTGGAAATTAAATAATATGATTCTCCAAAACCAATTAGTCCAAAGAAGAAATCATAGAAACAATCAACAATTTCATTGAAGAGAATGACAATGATGAGACATCCTACCAAACTCTGTGGGATACAGCCAAGGCAATACTCAGGGGAAAATTTATATCCTTGAGTGCATATATTAACAAATTAAGGAGGGCAGAGATTAATGAATTGGGCATGCAACTCAAAAAGTTAGAAAGCAAGAAAATTAAAAATCCCCAGATGAAAACTAAATTAGAAATACTAAAAATCAAGGGAGAAATTAATAAAATCAAAAGTAAAAGAATAATTGAATTAATAAATAAGACTAGAAGCTGGTATTTTGAAAAAACAGATAAAATAGACAAAGTACTGGTCAATCTAATAAAAAAAAGGAAAGAAGAAAACCAAATTGACAGTATCAAAGATGAAAAGGGAGACCTTACCTCTAATGAAGGGGAAATTCAGGCAATCATTAAAAACTATTTCACCCAATTATATGGCAATAAATATAACAATTTAGGAGATATGGATGAATATCTACAAAAATATAAACTGCCTAGATTAACAGCAGAAGAAATAGAATACCTAAATAATCCCATATAAGAAAAAGAAATTGAACAAGCCATCAAAGAACTCCCTAAGAAAAAATCGCCAGGCCTGATGGATTCACAAGTGAATTCTATCAGACATTCAAAGAGTAACTAATCCCAATACTATACAAATTATTTGATATGATGAGCAAAGAAGGAGTCCTACCAAATTCCTTTTATGACACAAATATGGTACTGATTCCAAAGCCAGGTAGATCAAAAACAGAGAAAGAAAACTACAGACCAATCTCCCTAATGAACATAGATGCAAAAATCTTAAATAGAATATTAGCAAAGAGACTCCAGGAAGTAATTAAGAAGATCATCCACCATGATCAGGTGCGATTTATACCAGGAATGCAAGGGTGGTTCAACATTAGGAAAACCATTCACATAATTGACCATATCAACAGTCTAACAAACAAAAACCACATGATTATCTCAACAGATGCTGAAAAAGCCTTTGACAAAATACAGCATCCATTCCTACTGAAAACACTGAAAAGTACAGGAATAGAAGGACCTTTCCTAAAAATAATAAACAGTATATACCTAAAATCATCAACAAGCATCATATGCAATGGGGATACATTAGAAGCCTTCCCAATAAGATCAGGAGTGAAACAAGGATGCCCATTATCTCCTATATTATTTAACATTGTACTAGAAACACTAGCAGTAGCAATTAGAGAAAAAAAAATTGAAGGTATCAAAATAGGCAAGGAGGAGACTAAGCTATCACTCTTTGCAGATGATATGATGGTATACCTAAAAAATCCTAGAGAATCAACTAAGAAGCTTGTAGAAATAATCAACAACTTTAGCAAAGTTGCAGGATACAAAATAAATGCACATAAATCATCAGCATTTCTATATATTTCCAACACACTAGAGCAGCAAGAAGTAGAAAGAGAAACACCATTTAAAATCACCCTAGACAATATAAAATACTTGGGAATCTATCTACCAAAACAAACACAGCAATTATACGAAAACAACTACAAAACACTTTCCAAACAAAGAAAACTGGATCTCAACAATTGGAAAGCCATTGATTGCTCATGAGTAGGATGAGCTAACATAATAAAAGTGACCATTCTACCCAAATTAATTTACCTATTTAGTGCCATACCTATCAAACTACCAAAAAACTTCTTTACTGAATTAGAAAAAACTATAACAAATTTCATTTGGAATAACAAAAGATCAAGAATATCAAGGGAAATAATGAAAAAAAAATGTGAAGGAAGGGGGCTTAGCATTACCAGATATTAAACTATACTATAAAGCAGCAGTCATCAAAACAATATGGTAATGGCTAAGAGATAGGGAGGAGGATCGATGGAATAGACTTGGGGTTAATGACATCAGCAAGCCAGTGTATGATAAACCCAAAGAGCCCAACTTTTGGGACATGAATCCACTATTTGACAAAAACTGCTGGGAAATTTGGAAAACAATATGGGAGAGATTAGGTTTAGATCAACATCTCATACCCCACACCAAGATAAATTCAGAATGGGTGAATGACTTGAATATAAAAAGGGAAACTATAAGTAAATTAAGTGAACACAGAATAGTATGCTTGTCAGATCTCTGGGAAAGGAAAATTTTAAAACCAAGCAAGAGTTAGAGAAAATTACAAAATGTCAATTAAATGGTTTTGATTATATTAAACTAAAAGGCTTTCGTACAAACAAAAACAATGTAGTCAAAGTCAGAAGGGAAACAACAAATTGGGAAAAAATCTTTATAACAAAAAACTCTGACGGAGTCTAATTACTCAAATATACAAGGAGTTAAATCAATTGTATAAAAAATCAAGCCATTCCCCAATTGATAAATGGGCAAGAGACATGAATGGGCAATTTTCAGGTAAAGAAATCAAAAGTATCAATAAGTACATGAGAAAGTGTTCTAAATCTCTAATAATTAGAGAAATGCAAATCAAAACAACTCTGAGGTATCACCTCAAACCTAGCAGATTGGCTAAAATGAAAGAAGGGGAGAGTAATGAATGTTGGAGGGGATGTGGCAAAATTGGGACATTGATGCATTGCTGGTGGAGCTGTGAACGGATCCAGCCATTCTGGCTGGCAAATTGGAACTATGCTCAAAGGGCTATAAAAGAATGCCTGCCCTTTGATCCAGCCATACCATTGTTGGGTTTGTACCCCAAAGAGTTTATAGATAAACAGACTTGCATGAAAATATTTATAGCAGCGCTTTTTGTGGTGGCAAAAAACTAGAAAAGGAGGGTATGTCCTTCAATTGGGGAATGGCTGAACAAATTGTGGTATATGCGGGTGATGGAATACTATTGTGCTCAAAGAATAATAAACTGGAGGAGTTCCAGGTGAACTGGAAAGACCTCCAGGAACAGATGCAGAGTGAAAGGAGCAGAGCCAGAAGAACATTGTACACAGAGACTGATATACTGTGGTAAAATAGAATGTAATGGACTTGTGTACTGGCAGCAATGCAATGACACAGGACAATTCTGAGGGATTTATGGTAAAGACGCTACCCATATTCAGAGGAGGGACTGCAGGAGAGGAAACATATAAGAAAAGCAACTGCTTGAACGCATGGGTCGGGGTGGACATGATTGAGGATGTGGACTCGAAACTACCACACCAATGCAACTACCAACAATTTGGAAATAGGTCTTGATCAAGGACACATGACAAAACTACTGGAAATGTGCGTCGGCCATGGGTGGGAGGGGTGCGGGGGGTTGAAGGGGAAAGTAGGAGCATGAATCATGTAACCATGTTAAAAACGAATATTAATAAATGTTTAAAAAAACAATTACCAAAAAAAGTGTATTTTACTAGAATTAGGAACTCAAGTCTCAGAATCTAAAAGATGATATAGAAAACCAAATTTGATGATACTAATCTTCCATTTGTGTTCCCTTTGAATCAGGTTCTTTTGCCTCAGAACTAGAGTTATCTCTAATACTACTAAACAAAATTCATAACACTAGAATCTATGAGTTGTATATGGCATAATATCACTCACCAAAAAAAAAAGTATTTTGTAACTTCTAATGACTAAAGTGATGATGTCATTTGCTATTACACAGGGATAAGATATAGGACTTTGTTGTTCAGTTGTGTCTGAAGCTCTGTAACCCCATTTGGGGTTTTCTTGTCAAAGATACTGGGGTGGTTTGCAATTTCCTTCTCCAGCTCATTTTACAGATGAGGAAATCAAGGCAAATAGGATTAAGGGACTTGTCCTGGGTCACATAGCTAGCAAGTGTCTAAAGCTAGATTTGAATTCAGAAAAATGAGTCTTTAATTTCCAGGCCCAGCACTCTATCCACTGCACCCACTAACTGCCTCTGAGGGACCTTGGGAGCTAATATTTTGTCTGCTTGACTCCACATTTATGCCACAGAGCTTTTTAGGTTCTTTAGATCTCTCTTAGTCCAACTAAGTATAATTATATCTATATCTCATAGTGTCATTACACTGAAACTGAACACACTAAGGTTAATAAAAAAAAATTATTAAGAGATCAAAAACCCTGATTCTTACAGTGCTATTGGGCCATAGAATCTTATATTTGAAAGAGAATGTAAGGGCCTGGCAGCCCAACTTCCCACTCAGTTCAAGAATTCTCTTAATGATATTTTAAATAGATGATTATCTCTGGTTGTCTATCTCTTGGCCTCTGGTTGAGCACTTCAATAGGTTTGCTCTTACTTTACAAGGTGTCCCATTCAATTTTTTAACAGTTCCAAATATTAGAAAGCCATTCCTTTTATCAAACAAATCTTTTGTCTGGAAACACTCACCCACAGTTCTCAGTTTTAGCCTCTGGAGCTATATGGAATAAATATTATCTCTTTTTCATGAAATGGCTCTTAGAATATTTGAACAATTGCCTTTTCTAGTAAACATTCACAGGTTCTAAAATCATTCCTGAAACTAGGATTTAAATACCTCGTGTCATAATCTTAAAGATGTAGAGATAGAGGCGACCATATAGATCACCTTGTCCAACCTTTGAGTTATTTTAAACATAAGGAAAATGAGACCAACAAATTTAAGAGTTTTTTCCAAAGTGACATAAGTAGTAAGCAACAAAGCAAGGATTTGAACCCAAGTCCTCTGATTCCAAAAAGAGCACTCTTTTTACTATCCAATGTTGTCCTCTCGTTTGTTCTTCCCAAGATATATCTCAATTGTCATTGTTCCCACTAAAATGTGGTGTATTGAAATGAATACAAATTATACATCTAGTATGACTAGAGTACCACAAGACTATAATCCACCCCTACACTCTTACTATGTATACTATGATTCTATTAATTCATCATGATTCTATATTTTCTGTCATCATGTCACACTACTAACTCATATTGAATTTTCAGTAAAATAAAATTTATTTTTTGTGTGATTGAATATATTCTTTTTAGTTTCTCAAATGACCTCCAAATTTTTCTCCAATATTATAACTCAATGGTTTCCAAACTTTTTTGGCCTACCACCCCCTTTCCAGAAAAAAAATATTACTTAGCACCCCCTGTCACATACTATCACCACCCCCTTACAGTTATTCACTGCCCCCAAATGCACATGTGGCCATCACCACCCCCCTGGATCGCTGTAGCACCCACCAGAGGGCGGTGGCACCCACTTTGGGAATCATTGTAACTGGTTGGTTAAGATTTTTATGTCATGTGGTACTTCACATTTATCCCTGCTAAATTATATCTGTTAATTTGAATCCGCCTTTTTTAATTCACTGAGATTATTTTGAATATCTATTCATCCTTCCTAGCTGTGTGACCTTGGGCAAGTCATTTAACCCCAACTGCCTAGCCCTTACCTCATCCATGCCATAAAATCAATAGTTAATATCAATTTCTAAGATAGAATATAAAGGTTTTTTAATCTATTCATTCATAGATCTCAGGACAGTTCTTTTATAATCATTGTCCCTATCAAATTCAGCTTAGATAATCCATTATTGATCTTTATAATTCCCATTTTTCAATACTTCTAAAGAGTCATGATTTCATTGGAGCAGATAACTCACCACTACCCAACCTTCTGGAACTAAGTCTCTGAAGTTAGTGATGCTGGTCCTTGAATGACAGATGTAATCTTTCTCAGGACTCATACTTACCTTTTAAATGTTTTATTATAACTCTTTTTCACTTCCTAATGAAATTCATTTCGCCACCCACAATAGTAGCCTTTACTGTAAGAAATACATGTAAGCAACTTTTTCAAAATCAGTTCATTGACCATGTCTGAAAGTATAGTTCATCTTCCCTACTGAGAAGCAAGAACTATGAGTCAGCCATATGAAATCATTCACATTCATTCTCTTGAAACCTTTCCAGCTTGATAAATCTGACTGAGCTTTTCCTCAATTGGCATGACCTTAAATAATATTTGTTCATTTTTATTTCCCGGTTTAAAGTGTGCAAAACACCCTATATACATTATCTCCTTTAATCTTCACAAGCCTGTGAGATAGGTGCTATTATTATCCCCATTTTACAAATAAAGAAATTTGGGGTCAGAGAGACTGTGACTTGACCAAGGTCGCAAGCTAATAATAAATATTCAAGATTATTTTTGAAGCAAGTCTTCCTGATTCTGAGTCCAAAGCTCTACTACATCTTGCTTCCTCTCTAAAACACATGACCATACCATGATGAAACATCAGAGTAGGTGACTAGTTTGTCCAGCTGAAATTGTGCAACTTTTTTTAAGCAAAAGAAAATTATGTTTAGAAGGAAGACTTATTCGTGATAAACCAATTATTAGGACACCATATTTTTGCATTAATCAGTTATCTAGGATGTAATCCTATCAGAACTGTTGGATTCCAATAACAGAGAAATCAATATTATGTATGATCTTTTCTTGGAATACCCCATGGAAACTGCCAAACAGGTCAAGACAAATATAAAACCTTTTGAAGCCAAATATAACCCTACCCCCAAGAAATAGAAGGAAGTAAAAAAATTTTCCTTTTAATAGATACTCCAATAGAGTTCTTTTGGTAGATGCATTTATAGATTCTTTTTTTTCCTTAAGCATCTAACAGCATCCAAGTAATTGCAGCAAGTTGGCAACAATCTACTGTTAAAATTAACAGTTTTAACTGTATACACATCTAGGCCTGAAAAAAGGTTTGTCAATGGTATGTTGGCTCATTTTAACTGCAATTTGTTGTGAAATGGGACAATTTGAACAATTACACTTAACTGAAAACAACCTTCATCTTAGCTAAACAGAGTTGCATGAACTATTTAGAGGTTTTATGAAAAAAAATGCTTTCCATTCAAAAGGAACCCCTGATTTTGCAATGTTTATTTATTGCCACACAATTAATCCATTCCTGTTAAACTCAGGAACTCTTGAGAAGGCAGTAACTGTAGTAGAAATATATCAGCTTCATTACTATCTTGTCTGAAATGGTGCTGTTATTCCCTACGATAAGTCTAGTTGGCTCAAATAAAAATTAATTTCATATTTTTAAGGGGTGAAAAAATTTTGTGTGAAGCCCAAACTTTGATCCAAAATAAAAATCTTGGTTATTTGTATTAATGAGGGTAGAAAGTGTAGATTAAATTTGTGTATAATTCACTTAGTAGATATAAAGTGAACATATTATGATTCATAATATAATTATGTACTTTATAGTGTTTCTCACATTATTAGAGGCTAGAACTTCTTAAGTTGACAGACCTTTAGGGAAAAATAACCAACTACCTCAACAAGAATGATTAAGGAGGCAGAGTAATTAATTACACCTGTGGGCATTGATCTCCCTTGACATTCACCTCACCACTGGCCGATTCTCTCGGTGTCACCCTGCCTCTAAACTTGAGATTCTTGCCTTCATGGCCACAAAGATAAAAATCCAACCTCAGCAAAGTCAACCTCTATGAATCTCTTCTATGAGAGATGCCACAAGACACAGAAAACAAGAAGCCACTGGAAGGACATGTAGGAAGAGGTCATACAAGTCATTTGGTCCCACCTCTTACAGTTTTGCACACCAAAGGCCAAAACAGTTAAGAGAGGCAACCAAGATCACCCGCTAAAAGGAACAAGTCCGAGGCTCTCCCCATCTGAGATCTCCTCCAAATATAGATTTCTTAATTGATGAGTCTTTCACACTGAAGCTACAGGTTGATAGGTTTTATTTCTGACCATACCAACAGCTAACCTTTGCTTTGTAATTAGTTATAATACATTTCTCCTCCTAACTCACCTTATTTTCTGAGGGATGATCAAGCTTTCTTGGACAGCAATTTGCTACTTTCTATATCCTCACAGCCATTAGATTTACTGTTCTTTTCATTAATGCTGAAACATCACCCATTTTTATTAATTAATGCTAAAATCACCCATTTTTCCTCAAACATGTGTACTGTTCATTATATCAGATTTCATTACAATCCAATTCTTCTTAACCCCAAATGCTTAATCCTTATCACTCTTCTGTCTTAGAATGGATGCTTTTTTTGTTTTTGTTTGTTTGTTTCTGTTTTGTTTTGTTTAAGGTTGTTTTTTTTAAAGAATATATTCTAGTGAACCTTGCATGTAGTTTTAAAACTCAATTGTTCAGTCATTTTTCAGTCATGTCTGATTCTTCATGACACCATTTGGGTTTTTTTAGGAAAAGGTACCCGAATAGTTTATCATTTTCTTCTCCAACTCATTTTATAGATGAGGAAACTGAGGCAAAAAAGAGTTCAGTGAGTTGTCAAGAATCACACAACTGGTGTCTGAGGCCAGTTTGAACTCATGTGGATCAGTCTTCCTGACACTAGGCCTGGCACTCTATTCACTGTGCTCCCTAGCTACTCTTCAAAAATCATAATCCTATAAAATAAAAGCTATCTATAGTAGTTAGCCTTTAAGACAGATATGAATTCAGTCATCAGACAAGAGAAGGTTTTTATTCAATACCTGCTACGTGCCCAGTGCAGTGCTAAGCACTGAAAACATAAATAGGAGCCAAAGAAAAAGAGACCATCCCTATCCTCAAAGACCTTACAGTCTGATGAAGGAAGATGACATGTAAAAAGAGCAGTGCAAATGAGGAGAGGGGTGTGAATCCATACAAGGCAAGGTGGAAAATTCTGCAGAGTCAGAAGTAAATCCTAGAGAGAAGTGAGCATGGAGGCTTTGGGAACTTCCTTAGAAGGTGGTCTCAGGCAGGTACTAGACAACTGCAGAAAGGGTCTGGAGACTTGGAGAAATCTCCAAGATACAGAAACCTGCTAGGACAGAAGTAGAAAAGTCTAGAGCCAACAGGTTTTCTTTCATAGTCTTCACTGGAAATCTTCACGATGACTTTTTTATGGTGTATTGGATGGCTTTCTTCATTGCTGGCAGAATCTCACAAAAATATCTGATAACATGGTTTGTTTTAAACTTCAAAGGCCCTCTGACATGCTCTCTCTGCTGTTTTTCCTGAAAGAGATCAGTTTTTAACCTAAGTCCCTGACATAGTTTAAGTTCAGAAACATTGTTTTTTGACCATTTTTCAGTGGCGTCTGACCCTTTGTAAACCCATTTAGGGTTTTCTTGGGAAGCGTACTATAATAGTTTGTCATTTCCTTCTCTAACACATTTTACAGATAAGGAAACTGAGGCAAACAGGGTTAATTGACTTGCCCAGGATCATACAGCTAGTTTCTGGGGCTTGGTTTGAACTCTGGAAGAGTTTTCCCATCTTCAGGGCCAGCACCACCAACCACGGGCATATGAAAGTTTTTTCTCTAGTGTAAGACTAAAAATGAATACTCTAAGTATTTAAATTTTATAGGATTTAATAACAACAAAAGTGAGAGAGAAAGGGATTCTTTCAGCCAAGTGAGCAGAGCAAAAAGCCAGAAACCCAGAAGCCTGCTGCGCTGGAGCCCAAAGGAAAAAAAAAAAAAAAAAAAGCCTCACGGCATGGGTTTTAGCAAATTTATAAACAAACCCATGCCAGGGAACAACACATGGACTCAAGACAAGGGAACCCCAGGAAGAGTAAAGAATGCTGGGAAATGAAGTCCCCAGGGTACAAATTTTTCAAACACACACTAGCAAGCCCGATACCTAGAAAGAAATTGGACACATTGAATTACAAAGTTCTGCAAACTGTTTATGCCTGTTCTTTTTACTTTTTTTGCTACTCTGAAATATTCTCTAGCTATGTCCAGATGGTAGTTTTTATGTGAGTCTTTTCTGCTAACATCTCTGAGTGTCTCTGAATATTTGTATCTGTTAGGAAAATATACCTTGGCTTTGTGTCTGTGTTGACAATGGAGACAGTCGCTTGTGTGTGCTTGCATTTGTAATATGGGAATCCTTAGCTTTTTTTCTCTACATTTCCTTCCCTACACTTCCTATACATAGTCACAGTCTGACAGTACTAGCTGGTCTTTTTTCTTTTGTGCATATGTTTTTCCAGATGCTATTAGATGCATTTATCAAATGTTGTTCAATCAATTCTGACTCTTCATGACTTTATTTGGGGTTTTCTTGGTAAAGATATTGGAGTGGTTTGCTATTTCCTTCTCCATATTGTTTTATAGATGAGGAAACTGAGGCAAAGAGGATAACTTACCCATGATCACACAGCTATGTAAGTCTCTTAGGTAAGATTTGAAGTCAGGTCTTCTTGATTCCAAGGACAGCACTTTATGCATTGTGCTACCAAGCTGACTTCAATATGAATTTTTTAAATTTAATTTTTAATTTTAAAAAAGAACCTATTAGGGCAGCTAGGTTTTCCACTGGATGGAGTACCATATATGAAGTCAGGAGGACCTAGATTCAAATCTGGACTCAGATACATTCTAGCTGTGTAACCCTGGGCAAGTCACTTAACATCAATTGCCTAGCTCTTAGTGATCTTCTACCTTAGAACCAATATTTAGTATTAATTCTAAGATAGAGTGCAAAGGTTTAAAAAAGAACATATGACATGAAATCAGGTCATGTTTTAACTTCCTTAAACCTATAAAATAACAGCATAGCATTGTATTAATTATTCAGGAAAGGATTAGAATAGCAAGTGCTCCCCTTGAGCCTCTAGCCCAGGGGTCAGCAACCTTTTTGGCCATGAGAGCCATAAACGCCACATTTTTTAAAATGTAATTTTGTGAGAGCCGTACAGTGCTCACAGTGTGCTCCTGTAACAGCGCCTGAAAAAAAATGGACTTTATGGCTCCTGCAGAAAGAGCCACATCTGGCCCTCAAAAGAACCAGATATGGCTCGAGAGCCATACGTTGCCGACCCCTGCTCTAGCCTAAAAGGCATCTTGATTCTTCATTATTTTATGTGGAATTAGCTGAGAAAAAAGCTACACTATCCCTTATGACTGGTAGAGGACCTTCAGTCATAAAAAGCTTAGGCTCTCCCTCCTGATACTCCTCTCTGGCCCAATTCCAGGGAGTGTGAGGTTCCAGGGAATAATGCTAAGTGGTTAAAACTACACTGACTAAATTCATACTTTACCAAGATGATATTTACTCAAAATAACAAAATATAGAGCCTAGAGAGATGTCAAAAAACATTTATCCAATATGGTACCATCTTCCACCAATCAGCTTCTAAAAACTGTACCCCCAGTTCTTGGGAAGTTGAGAAGAAATTCCTGATCTTTGATATTCACCGGTTATGGGAAGGGAACAAGATGAGATGTGTCAGTCTAGGGCTTTTGCTCCAGTTCATGTATTATGTCAAGGGAAATCAGGTGGAGTGTGGTAGGGGAAAAGTCTTCCCAATTTTACTCATCAAATTATAGGACTCTCAGTAACTATCAGTTTGGGGAATCGGGGTCCTCTCTCCTCTTTATGCTTGGGTCTCTGCCTCTGCTCATCTGCAGGCTGCTCTCCAACAACCTTGGTCCAATGGAAACAACTTCCTGCTCCCCGTTTCTCATATGAAAAACTAAAAGATTGAAACTCAAAGTCAGAGGTCACTCACCTGATGGCAATTACCAATAATCCAAGTTCCCTGCAGGCAAGTAGAAAGCCTGACTCTCTGGCACAGTGGAAGGAAAAAGGAAGGCCACCAAAAGCATCCAGATCACATGCCCTTCATCTTATTTTTTTAAGCCCTTACCTTCTATCTTAGAATCAATACTGTGTGTTGGTTTCAAGGCAGAAGAGAGTTAAGGGTTAGGCAATGGAGGTTAAGTGACTTGTCCAGGATCATACATCTAGGAAGTATCTGAGACCAGATTTGAACCCAGAACCTCCTGTCTCTAGGTCTTCCTCTCAATCCACTGAGCCACCCAGCTGTCATTGTCCTCCATCTTACTATTCAATTTTCTGTCTATTGCGGATGTACATACTCTGGTATTGATAGAGATGAGAATATGGCTTCACCAATCTCTCTCTCCCTCTGAATCATCAAAATCATCATCACCTGTGACCTAGGGAAACATTATAATTTCAAATAAATAAAATGTCATTGTGTACGGATAAATGTTTGATTATATCTGGAGACAGAGAATCTTACTATATAAGATTTATCTTTAAAAAGAAAATTGAGGGGCAGCTGGGTAGCTCAGTGGATTGAGAGCCAGGCCTAGAGACGGGAGGTCCTAGGTTCAAATCCGGCCTCAGACACTTCCCAGCTGTGTGACCCTGGGCAAGTCACTTGACCCCCATTGCCTACCCTTGCCACTCTTCCACCTAGGAGCCAATACACAAAAGTTAAGGGTTTAAAATTAAAAAAAAAAAAGAAAATTGAGATTTTGTAAATTGGTTTAAACAATGCAGAGGCAAAGACATCAACCTGGCTTAAAAACACAATCAATTTAAAAGCTAGTAGTCAAACCCTGCTGTGAAGTAAACCAAGTAAACCTCAGGAGATAGTGATACTTGATTGTTTGAGATGTATCTGCCATCATGGATGCCAGTTCCCCAAAGAGGGCCAAGGTTGGCCTGAGCAAATCTATCCAGAAAATAGAGTTATTTTAACTGACTACGTCCCATTTTGGCATCCACCACACCATGCAAGGTAGGCAGGGCAACTGAGTCCATCCAACCTGTCCTTATTTATGTCTTTATGGTACTCTCAACCCACCGTCCTCACCCTCCTACCTAGAGCTTGTTATTTCTGCATTCTCTCTGCCCTCATTAAAACTTTCCTGGCCCTTATCTGATCCCTTCGGGCCTGAAGTGGCAACTAAGTAATCTGATCAATTAATCATTGCAGGGAGCTAAGGGAGAGGACTACAGAGCTGTTCCCAGGTAGCATATGGAAATTTTAACCATTGCCCACTAGAGACCATGTTTCACCATTATTGTTTAACCCATTAGGGACTTCTGAAATGAGGAGAGAAAGTTCACCAATAAGGGATTGAAAATGGGCAGAAGAGAGAGAAGAATCTGATTGAAAAGTGGAAAGGGGACCGTTTAAATGTAAAAACAGCTACCAACTCCATCTATAGATAGGATTTGTGCTGTATATCACTTCTTATTTTGTAATACCTGAACTGAGACCTGTGGCCCAAGTCTTCAGTAAAAGTTAACTGACAAGATGAGAGATAGAAAAAAAAGAGACAGAGACAAAGAGAGAGAAGGAGACAGAGACAGAGACAGAGAGACAGAGAGAGGAAGAGAGACAGAAACAGAGAGAGAGAGAAGGAGAGAGACAGAGACAGACAGAGAGAGACAGAATGACAGAGAGAGGAAAAGAGACAAAAACAGAGAGAGAGAGAGAGAGAGAGAGAGAGAGAGAGAGAGAGAGAGAGATCCAAAACTGGAGATGCAAAGGAAGGGCAGAATGTCAGCAGGCATTGTAAAGTTGCCTTTGGCATTTGTTCAGAAAGTCATTGTCCCAGCCAGGTGACCATATGTTTACTGGATGGAAGAGTAGCTCTCTAGGCACAAAGCCAGTACTTCAGCCTACTCCTCTCTAATTTGAATTAATAATTTATCACATTATTTGAAAGGGTTACATTCTATACTCACTAAACTGGATGATAAAGAATAATTTATCCCAAGTGGCCCAGATAAAACTTTTCCTCTGTTAAAATGCAAGACAAATCTCATTTATCAACTTAGTTTAGCATTCCTCCATTTCTTCAATGTGAATATCAGAGGTACTATGAAGGTGAAAAAACACTGGGGGTGTCCCTGACCTTTTGGAACATTTGATCTGATTAGGAACTCCTATATATGAGAAAGCTTGAGAACAATTCCAATGGAGCATATTACGAGCGAGGATATGATGGTGTGATACAGACTTCAGGAGAGTGTTCAGGGAGAAGTAAACCTAAAAATGACAACAAAGAGATTTCCAAAAACCTTCAGCTTTTTAGTGATGAATTCTTTTATAACCTTTTTTGTCTTGTAGGCCTCTTTTGTAAGGTCCCATGGACCCCTTCTCAGAATAAGGCTTTTAAATGCATATTTAATTCATAATAAATTATATAACATAGGATTAAAAAGGAAATGTTACATTAGTTATCAAAATATTTTTAATTCATAGAAATTTTGAAATTTATCTCCTGATATCTATTATGAGCCCCAGATTGAAAACAATGGCTTATTAGATAATTGAATCATGGAAATGGATAAATGAGGACACCTAGAAGGCTTACAAGACTGTCCTAATTTAGGTGATACTGGTTCCAGGAGACCTTTCTTTTTTTTAATTTATTTAGAATATTTTTTCATGGTTACATAATTCATGATTTTTCCCACCTTCTTCCCTCCCTGGGTTTTACAAGTATCATTGTTCAAAACCTATTTCCATATTATTAATATTTGCAATAGGGTGAACTTTTAACATCAAAATTCCAATCATATCTCCATCAAACCATGCAATCGATCATGTTTTTCTTCTGTATTTCTATTTCCCCAGTTCTTTCTCTGGATGTGGATAGCATTTTTTCTCCTAAATCCCTCAGAATTGTCCTGGGTCATTGCATTACTCTTAGTACAGAAGTCCATTACATTCGATTTTACCACAGTTTATCAGTCTCTGTGTACAATGTTCTTCTGGCTCTGCTCCTCTCACTCTGCATCTGTTCCCGGAGGTCTCTCCAGTTCACCTGGAATTCCTCCAGTTCATTATTCCTTTGAGCACAATAGTATTCCATCACCAACAGATACCACAATTTATTCAGCCACTCCCCAGTTGAAGGACACCCCTTCACTTTCCAATTTTTGGCCACCACAAAGAGTGCCACTATAAATATTTTTGTACAAGTCTTTTTACTTATTATCTCTTTAGGTTATGAGACCTTTCTTTAAAAAAATTTTTTTTACTCCCTGTCTTAAAATCAATACTAAGTGTTGGTTCTAAGGCAGAAGAGCAATAAGGGCTAGGCAATGGGGGTTAAGTAACTTGCCCAGGGTCACACAGCTAGAAAGGGTCTGAGGCCAGATTTGAACACAGGACTCCCCACCTTGCTTCCACTCTGTCTCCAGGCCTGGTTTTCTATCCATGGATCCACCTAGCTGCCCAAGGAGGCCTTTCTTGACACATGTACCATTACACATAATTTTAACATAGATCCTTCCTTTGTTCTCCATATTTGATTGAATTTGCCCTATATGCTTACCTCACCATGCCATATTTGTAAAGCTCTTCTCTCCCTTTTGTTGTTGGGTTGTTTCAGCTATGTCTGACTCTTCATGAACCCACTGAGGGTTTTCTTGGCACAAATAAAGGAATGGTTAACCATTTCTTTCTCCAGCTCATTTTAAAGATGAGGAAATTGAGGCAAAAGGATTAAATGACTTGCCCAAGATCACATAGCTATTATCTCAAGCAAGATTTGAACTTAAGTCTTCTTGACTCTAGACCTGACACTTTTATCCACTGCATCACCTAGTTGCCACCTCCTCCCCTACTAAATGGAAAACTCCTTAATGCCTTGAATGAAGTTTTTCATGTTTGTAACATCAGCACCAAGAAACCATCTTTTTCATAGTAAGCACATAATACATTTTTTTACTTAAACTGGGTTAAGTGTTTACAGAAAGACCTTGGACTTGAGATTTAGGGTGGAATGCAATTGGATTCAGTGGGAAAAGTTATGACCTTGGAGGCACCTTGCTGAGTGCAATTCCTGATTCTGCCACTTCTATCCTATGTGGACCATAGCAAAATCATTAAATCTCTCTGACCTTAAGTTACTCACCTATTTAAAAAAGGTGTTGGGTTTTGATAATCTCTCGTCCTTCCAACTCTATATCTGGGGTCCTATGAATATGTCAGTTGCTAATGTTTAGTGCTAGCATTCATTATCATCACAAGAGGAACTGAGACAACTGCTTCTTAACTTAGTAGTTTCAATAGAAAATTACCAAAGATATTACTTACAGACAGACTGTATCTATAACTAAATGCATCACATTAATGAATTTATGTAATTAAAATCCATTCATATAGATATAAAAGTATTTACATTTTAAGAAAACAAGGACAAGGATAAGGATAGTACTTTTATTTCTGAAGCATTGTTTAAACCTTTAAACCAAGCATTTATGGCCTTGTGTAGGATTCTCTCATTCTCCCTTAAAGTTTTTTAAACCTTTAATCAAGCATATTTGTTTGCTTGTAAAATGCTCCACCTTCAAAGGTTTTCTTTAATATTTTTAGATGAAGCATTTATGGTCTCTTAAAGATTCTCCTCCCACTCCTTAAAGGTTTTTATGGATTTTTAAAACTCTTAGAACACAATTTTACATTTCATATATTTTCAACAAGGAAATCAATAGTTAAGATTCATTATACTTACAAAAGATGATCATTATTTCTACCCTCAACCTTTCCCCAAAACTTTGCAATTGACTTTGAAATCATGTAATTTAATACCACAAATTATCACTAAACTGGCATTACAGAAGAGAGTCTGACAGTAGAAATTCTAAGATATTGACTCTAGTTAAAGAAAAGAAATTTTATTAATGTCACTTATATACACTGTAATATTTCTTATAACAATGGAGGTAAATCAGGTCTCAATGATGTAGTTTGATTTTCTAAAAAATTAATTAATTGATTTTAAATTAGGCATCTATTAGTCATTATCAAAGACATTGCATTACAAGACCCTATGAACATCATAGAATTAGATCCTAATATAGAATAATGACTTTCTATTTGAATAATATTATTGATTTACCAAGAATGAATGACATTCCTTAACAAATCACTGAAACATTTTCAATTTTCCTTCAAATCCCTTCATGTGCTGGTATAAATTTTATGTAGACACTAATACTTTAAATCTGTCTTTTCTGAGTTTGCTGCCATCATCTACATGCTTGATCTCTTTTTGCATTCAAACTACATCTTCCCTACCTTGAAAATTAAACATTGATTATTGACTCAGCTTCTTTTAATCTTCCTCTCTGTCCTCTGTCTAGACTTCATTTTCTAAAAAAATGTCTCATTCTTCCTAACTCATACCTGAATAGAAATTTGAAGTGTTTTTCTCAAAACAACCTGTGAAGTAATTGGTAAAAAAAAAGTAACAATTCAATTTAACAGATGAAGAAACTGAGACTTAAGGAGATAAATCACCTTGCTCATTATCTTATAATTTGTTAGTACCTGTACTTGAACCCAAGTCTCCTAAATCTAATTCCAAAGGTCTTTCCACTCCATTCTGTTAACTGTCTCAGGATATCCTGAGTCATCCTATCCTAACTCTTCATAGACTCATAGGTGCTATTTTTTCTCAACTTTTGAATGGTGTTTCCCTGGCCATTTCTTACTGCTTTTATTTACTTTTTGTTTATTCTGACTTACCTCCTTGGGTATGTGTTCACCCAGTAGTATGTAAGCTGCTTGAGGTTAAGGATTCTTTTATCTTTGTATGGTCAGTGCCTTGAAGAATGCCTTCTACAAAAGAGACATTCAATAAATAAGACTTCAATTAGATTGGATTGAAGCCCACTCTAAAAATGCAAATTCAGTTTAATACTTGGCCAGTTAGATAGTGCAGAAGAAGGACAACTGGACCTGGTGTCAGGAAGATCTGAATTCACATATGACCTCAAAAATGTATAAGTTAGCTGTGTGATCTTGGCAAGTCACTTAACTTCTATTTGCCTCCATTTCACCATCTATAAGAAAGGAGTAATATAGTGCCTACCTCCCAGAGTTGTTAAGAGGACTAAATGAAATAATAAATGTACACACTTCAAATCTCAAAGAGCAACTAGTACATGCTAGACATTATTAGCTATTATTAGCTACTTAGACATTTCCATTTCTAATATCTATCATTACAATCTCTTTGTAAAAATAACTTCCCTTTCCATGGCATATTTTCTTATGTGTGTGTGTGTGTGTGTGTGTGTGTGTGTGTGTGTGTGTGTAGTTTTCTCTAAATAACAAAATTAATTGGAAAGCTATTTTCCTAAAAAATGATCAAAGATTTTTTTTAGTTAAAAGTTGGGGAGGTTTTCCAGGAAGATGGCGGCTTAGACAGAGGCAATCTTAAAACCTCCACACCCTTATGCACTGAGATAGAAAACAATGCACTTTGAGAAGAAAGAGAACCAAATCTAATAACGGGACAGAGCAGGGGGAACCCTACTACAGCATAACTAAAGAGGTACGCTAAGAAAAAGGCTTCAATTCTTGAACTGTCAGGTCTGAGGGCGTAGAAGGGGAATCCCAGGATGCCTCCCCCACATGCTGTGTGGAGTCTCCAGCGGACTGGGAAATCTCAGGGCCAGTGGGCACACAGGTTGGGAGAGAGGGCCTTGCTCGGGGAGTTAAACAGAGGCACTGGAGAGGTGACTGGAGGAGAAAACCAGAGAAACACAACAAAAACGCTCGGAAGATGGTGGCTTAGAGAGAGCCAAGCCCCAGACCACAGACAGCTTGACTTCCTCATACCGAGACAGAGAAAGCACAGCTTCAAGAAGAAAGAAAAACAGATCAAACACAACAGACAGCACAGGGGGACCCCACTGCAGGAGAGCTCAGTTCAGAGAAAATGCTCCTTCTTCTCACCCCAAGGTTCTTCTGGGTTTTGTTTGTTTGTTTGTTTGTTTTTCCCTCCTCTCCAGGTTTTAGACTCAGGGCAGATTAAGCTGTAAAATGAATCCAATCAATACAGGATTAATCCCAACAATTGGACAGACAAAAAGTCTTCAGAGGGCAGAGAAAGTAACTACAAACCTCCATTGCAAGCTGGGGGAAGATCTTTCATCAAAGATCATTAACTGCTCAAACTAGCAGAACAAGGAAGGAAAAAATATGAGTAAGAAACAGAAAGAGAGAAAAGAAATGGCAATTGACAGCTTCTTTCAAGGAAGTGAAAAGAGAGCAAATGAAATAGAAATAGAAGAAGAGGACGTAGTTCCAGCGAACTGGACACAGGCTTTGGAAGATCTCAAACTTCAATTAACTCAAGAACTTTAGGAACTCAAAAAGCAAGCAAGAGAGGCAAGAGAGACTGAAGACAATTTGAAAAAGGAAATACATGAACTAAAACAAGAAAATAAAGTCTTAAAAGCCAGAATTGGCCAGTTTGAAAATTAAGCAAAGAAGGCAAAGGATGATATACAAAGAAAATCAGACCAGAAGGAGAAGGATGACCAAAAAGCCAGGGATAAAATTCAGTCTTTAAAAAATAGAACTCAACAACTAGAAGCAAATGACTTCACAAGGCAGCAAGAATATATTAAACAAAGTTTTAAAAATGAAAAATTTGAGGAGAATATGAAACACCCCATGGATTCAACCAAAGATCTTTTTTACTTAATAAGAAAAAACTATAACAAAGTTCATTTGGAAGAACAAAAAATCAAGAATATCAAGGGAAATAATGAAAAAAAATGTGAAGGAAGGTGGCGTAGCTGTACCAGATATTAAGCTATCTTATAAAGCAGCAGCCATCAAAACAGTATGTTACTGGCTAAGAGACAGAAGGGAGGATCAGTGGAATACACTTGGGGTAAGTGACATCAGCAAGACAGTGTATGATAAGCCCAAAAAGCCCAAATTTGGGACAAAAATCCACTATTTGACAAAAACTGCTGGGAAAATTGGAAAAAATATGGGAGAGATTAGGTTTAGATCAACATCTCACACCCTACACCAAGATAAATTCAGAATGGGTGAATGACGTGAATATAAAGAAGAAAACTATAAGTAAATTAAGTGAACACAGAATAGTATGCTTGTCAGATCTCTGGGAAAGGAAAGATTTTAAAACCAAGCAAGAGTTAGAGAAAATTACAAAATGTAAAATAAATGGTTTTGATTATATTAAATTAAAAAGCTTTTGTACAAACAAAAACAATGCAACCAAAATCAGAAGGGAAACAACAAAATGGGGGGAAAGTCTTTATAACGAAAAACTCTGACAGGGGTCTAATTACTCAAATATACAAAGAGTTAAATCAATTGTATAAAAAATCAAGCCATTCCCCAATTGATAAATGGGCAAGGGACATGAATAGGCAATTTTCAGGTAAAGAAATCAAAAGTATCAATAAGCACATGAGAAAGTGTTCTAAATCTCTAATAATTAGAGAAAAGCAAATCAAAACAACTCTGAGGTACCACCCCACACCTAGCAGATTGGCTAAAATGATAGCAGGAGAGAGTAATGAATGTTGGAGGGGATGTGGCAAAATTGGGACATTAATGCACTCCTGGTGAGTTGTGAACTGATCCAACCATTCTGGATGGCAATTTGGAATTATACCCAAAGAGCAATAAAAGAATGTCTGCCCTTTGATCCAGCCATATCATTGCTGGGTTTGTACCCCAAATATATCATAGATAAACAAACTTGTACAAAAATATTTATAGCTGTGCTCTTTGTGGTGGCAAAAAACTGGAAAGCAAGGGTATGTCCTTCAATTGGGGAATGGCTGAACATATTATGGTATATGTTGGTGATGGAATACTATTGTGCTCAAGGGAATAATAACCTGGAGGAATTCCATGTGAACTGGAAAGACCTCCAGGAATTGATGCAGAGTGAAAGGAGCAGAGCCAGAAAAATGTTGTACACAGAGACTGATACACTGTGGTAAAATCGAATGTAATGGATGTCTGTACTAGCAGCAACGCAATGACCCAGGACAATTGTGAGGGATTTATAGAAAAGAACACTACCCACATTCAGAGGAAGAACTACAGGAGAGAGGAAACACAGAAGAAAAACAACTGCTTGAACACTTGGGTTGATGAGGACATGATTGGGGATGTAGACCCGAAAGACCACACCAATGCAACTATCAATAATATGTAAATAAGTCTTGACTGACCACACATGTTAAAATCAGTGGAAATGCTAGTTAGCAAAGTGGGGGGAGCTTTAGGAGGTGAAGGGTAAAGTAAAAACATGAATTATGCAACCATGGAAAATTTTTCTAAAAATAAAAAATTTAATTAAAAAAAAGTTGAATCGTTTAAGAAAATGTCTCCTTTGAACATTCACCTTGCATTAGTAGGTGATTAAAAAAAAGGTGGGTAAGGGAGAATGCAGAGATAAAAAGCATATTAAAGCTAAGATTTCTTCAGTGGAAAATAGTTCTTAATTGTATTAATATTTGATATTTAGCCCTTAGGAGTCTTTTATTGTCTGCCTAGAGTACTATTCAAATCTCCTTAAGTTCACCTTGAGTCCTAATGCTTCCAAATGATCTTGCTTTTTAAAAGCCCAGAATCTCAAACAGTAAAATATGTTAAAGGCCAGAAATATAAACCCTGCCTATCATGGTGTAATTATTATAATTTTTTGTTCTTATTTTATTCCTGCAGTTCCCCCAAAAGCAATCTACAATTCCCAAGAAACAGAAGTGGATGTGCTCCTCACCTTGGCACATTTATCAGTTGCTTTCAGGAGTTACTCTGTTTTCTAAAAAGTTTTAAGAAATAGAAAATGAAGTTTAGTTTGAAAATGACCATTTTTTTTTTCAAAATTCAGTTTGGTTCTCTTTGGTATTCCCTCTATGCAGAATTCTGTGAGTGATCCATAATCACCAATCATTTTAAGTTCAGGACCTGCCACCTAAGTTTACTCTGGTATTTTCTAACCATTATTCATAAATGATAATTAAAAGACCCAGGAAATATGATATTTCATAGTCAAATACCTAGTGCTCTCACTCTCTCTCTCTCTGTCTCTGTCTTTGTTTCTCTCTCTTTTTCTCTCTCTCTCTCTTTCTTTTGCTCTTGCTCTTGCTCTCTCTCCATCTCTCCCTCTCTCTCTCTCTCTCTCTCTCTCTCTCTCTCTTTCTTTCTTTCTCTCTCTCTCTCTCTCTCACACACACACACACATACACATATACTCACACATGAAATGATTTTTCATATAGAAAGAAAACACAAAGAATTCCATCTCAGAAAATATTTGACTCAGTCACTTTAAAGGTATTTTACTTATCCTTTGGATTATCCTCTCTGATACCTCAAAATATCTTACACATAGTAGGCACTTAATGAATATTTATTAACCTGATTTAGTTTTCAATTTTGGGCTTCATTTCAGTGTACACTAAGACTAAAGACAGAGCAACATCAAAGAACTAAGATTTGGCAGGCAACCAAAACCATCAGCATACAACTTGGTACTAAATTAGGGAGATTCAGACTCAGTCAAGAATTCACAAACCCAGTGTGCTGTTAAAAGAATTAATAGTTTAATAAAATATAATAAAAATTAAATGAACAGGCAAGGGGTACAATAACTATATCAAGTAGACCTTTATCATTATTTTGCATAAAATATTGAATGAATCTAGAGTTGACAATGAAACCCAAATAGTCATCCCTAATTTATCCCCTGAAGTCTAGGCCCATACTATTGCTTGCTACCTGTTAGATATTTCTACCTGGGTATCCTGTTCACACATCAGACTGAACATATCTAAAACGGAACTCACCATTTCACTTAGTAAATCCATTCCTCCTCTAGACTTCCTTATTTCTGTTGAAGTTGCTGTCATCCTCCAACTTACCCAGGTTTAAAACCTTAGGTTATCCTAGACTCTTCCCCTTCTCTTCCCCTCCATAATTAATTAGTTTCTAAGTACTGTCCATGTTATTGCCATAACATCTCTCACTGCCTTCTTCATCTTGTCACACTGCCAACAGTACAGTTCAGGAAATAGAAATTCCTTTGTCACTCTTTCTATTCTTCTTTAATATTACTCTATTTCATTTAATCTAAAATCTAGACACACTAGACTACTAGTAGTTTAGCCTTCCATATTGAATAAACGAATGAGAAAGCATTTAAGAAATACTATAATGTTATGGTTACTCTACTAAGCACTAAGATATAAGTACAAAAAAGAAACTCTCTTCTCTTAGGAAGCATATATTCTAATGGGTAAAGACAGCACACATAAGGAAATGGTGCTCAGGAAAGCACATTTTAGTCTGGGAAGTCACTGGTGCAGTCATTAAGTCATAGAGCAAGGAATTGAGATTCCTTCTCTAGGAATAATACTATTAATTCAGTTTCTCTCAACAGACAAGAGGAAGAAAGTAGGAAAAGTTCGCACCCAAAGAAGTATAGGAGAAAGATGGACAGAGTACAGTATGCTCATTCAGAAACTGGATAAATGGAGTGAACTCTCTCTAATCACAAGATCATAGACCCAAGGGTGGAAGCAAGAGGACCAGTTGGGAAGAATAGAGTGGAGTACCAAGAGTAACAACTATTCTTCATGTAGGAAAATCACAGTATGGCATGGTGCATCCAGGGGTGGCTAGTTATGGTGAACACTTGCTACTCAGGAGAAGGAGATCCCAAGGCTGAGCTGAAGGACGAGGTCTGAAGTGGAGCAGCAAAAACAGCACCTAAGAAGCAGAACAACCACAAGGCTTTATATATAGCACTTTGAGGTTCTGCAAAGAGCTTTACATTTGTTATCTCATTTGATCCTCCCAATAACCCTGTAAAGCAGCAGGTGCTATTATTATTCCCACTTTACAGGTGAGGAAATTAAGGTTAGAATGTTTGAAAGACTTGTCCAAGCTCTAATACTTAGTAAATATCTGGGGAAGGACTTAAATTCAGGTCTTCCTCACTCCCATACTCTATCCACTATGCATTATAGCAGGAAGATGGCCATATTGCCATCTTCCTTCTCCTGGCATTCAAACAAGTTGCCCCCAATTCTTGGAATCCATTTTCTTTATTTTGGTCTTTCAGAAGCCTTGGTTTCCTCTAAGGGTTAACTTAGATGCTACCTCCTCCAAGAAGTCTTCCCTGATTCCTCCAGTTGAGAGTGTTCTCTTCCTCCTCATATCTTAATACCTCATGCAATCCAATTATGAGGGAGATTCAAAGCCTTTTGCATTTTCTTTTTGTCTATCTAATCTACTCTGTCTATCTACCTATCTATCTATCTACCTATCTATCTATCTATCCATCCATATGGGACAGCTAAATGGTACAGCAGATAGAGTGCTGGGTCCAGAGTCAGGAAGACCCAGTTTCCTGAGTTCAAATCTGGTCTCAGACACTGACTAGCTGTGTGATCCTGGATAAGTCACTCCACCCTGTTTGCTTAGTTCCTCATCCTCAAAATGAACTGGAGTAGGAAATGGCAAAACACTCCCATCTCTTTGCTAAGAAAACCCCAAATGGGGTGATGAAGATTAGGACATGACTAAAGAGGACTGAACAGCATCGATCTATATAGTAAGGAAAGCCAGGAATGTGGCTAGTCAGCAGGAAAATAAGACTGTTGCCCTGTGGGCTTGTCCCTGTATCTATCTATTCTCATACCATGCACCTACATGTACCTATTGAGCAGAAGAGGTTTTAGATTTGAGAAACCAGGAAACCCCAAACCCCAGAGCCTTTGGTAGTTTTATTGGAAGAATAGACTTGCATTGGATGATGAGTGTGGTACAGTCTAGCCTTTGGAGATCAGTGAGGAACAAAGCATACAGGGAACAAGCTAAACTAGAATGAGGTCTCAGAGAAATCTAAGAGCCAGTACTCAGAAAGTTCAATTCAAAAGGGATAGACTTTAGGTCTGAAAGCACTGGATATTTAGCTATGGATTTTTTTGCCCTTTGTTCTAAAGATATGGGTGTCTGGATGAAATATAATCTCCTGTAGAAGACAAGAGACCTTTTAGACAAGACTGTAGGCAAAAAAATATAAAAAAGACAAACAGGCTATTTCTAATAGAAAACATTGAGAAACTCTTCTCCCATTGAAACTCCTAAGGAGAACTTTTTCTGGTCTTTTAGGGGAATGAAGAGCATTTTTCTACAATGTTCTAAAATTAAAAATCATGGCAGAGTTCATTTTTATCATGATGAAGAGAATCAAAAATTCTTAGAAGGAAAGAAAAGATCAACATCATGAAGAAGATTGGGAAAGGGCAAGGGTCCCTGGAAGTAGCTGGCAGAGACTGTGTGTGTCCAATAGAGTATCATCTGGTAGAGACTAAATGTTCTGCTGATCATTATCCCGGGAGATGATGCTCCAGACAAAGACTATCAAGGACCAGGCCTGATGGGAGCAGCATGATAACATCAGTAGCAACTCAATAGCATCTTAGGTGTGAATTTCTCCTGCCACAAATGCCCTGGACTTGTATGGACCTTGGCTACAAACATTTTGCAGTATGATTTTCCACTCCATGTATGCATCCTGGACATATGTGTACCTGAAGAATGTACTCTTCCCTATACAAGCTATATCTTCCCTAAATGTGTGCCTAAGTGCAGTATAAGGAGAGACTGAAGATAAGCAAGTACTCAAAAAGGACAAATTGTTGAAGTAAACATGGTGGTAGGCATTGGGACCAGACTGAGTCAGTTAGCTCCAATAGTAATGTGGAAACTGGTTAATGACTGAACAAAGATTATGGACCTTCTGCTCTTATGTTTCTCATTTCTTTTTTTTTAACCACTCAGGAACAGCATGTTATGGTTCCATGTTCTCCCTACAATCTACAGGGTCAACAAGAATAAAATCATTTTGCTTTATTTTGCAGTGTTTATTAATAGATATTTGTACTTATTAGCTAGATCTAGAGGTTATATTTCCTTCTGCTATTAAGGTTTTCTTCCTTTGAGACCTTTTGTAATTTCACTGTCTTCCTCTCTGGTTCTTATTTTCCCCTATTGTTAATTTTCTGACTTCCATCTGATGGTGGTTCCTCCCAGAAGATATCAACTACATCTTTGATTGTCATTAATAAGTAGTCCTTCTCATAACCTCTTGGCCCAAAAAGAAGAGACATATTCCCTGCTCCTCACTCCTACTCCCCATTGAAATTATTATTTGTCGATCTGTTCTACTTTGAAGTTTCTTTCATAATCCTGTTGCCCCACCATCATGTTTACTTCAACCATCTGCCCTGGAGTACTCTTTTATCTTTAATCTTTCCTTATTTAATGAAAATTTCCCTGTTGTCTACAACATGCCCAGACCTTTCACACTTACTCTTAAATATCAAATCTTTATGCTCTGTGCATCCTAACTCTGAGATAATTATGTTTTGCTAGAAAAGAGAACATTTTTTAATGTTCATGCTTTTTGCTTCTCTACTCCTAGATTGTCCTTCACTTCTACATATTTGTATTCTTCATTAACTTTCCTCTCTTTTGTTTCTTTGGCAAGATTTACCATTTACAAATTCAAGTTTTTTTGTTCTATTACTTCTTCTAGAAGGTCATAAATTTTGTTCTTAAAATTTTCATTTCTATTTTTAAACCACTCAGAAACAGCATGCTATTGTTTCAAGTTCTCCTTAAAATCTAGAGTCTTCTGTCTCAACAATCATTTTATCATTTTGCTTTATTTTGCAGAACATGTTTTGTATTCTAACAAAACATTAATCTAAAAGACAGGATGCATATAGCATGAGGATCTCCCATAATAACATTACAAGTTAAGAAAAATCTAAACACCATAATGCAATAAATAATATAAGAAAATGGGAAAAGTATCCATTTGTTTCCTATAATACTCTCTATATTTTGCTTGGAAATAAATCATCCCCCAAAATGAAAAGTGCCTGAAAGTACAAAAATATTTATGGTACCCCTTTTGTGGTAGCAAAGAATTGGAAATTGAGGGAATGCCCATCAATTAGGAAATATCTAAACAAGTTGTGGTGGATGACTGTGAGGAAATACTATAGTACTATAAGAAATGATGAACAGGTTGCTTTCAGAAGAAAACTAGAAAGACTTGCACGAATATTATGATGCAAAGTAAAGTGCACAGAACCAAGGGAACATTGTATACAGAAAAAGCAATACTGTGTAATGATCAACTGTGAATGTTAGCTATTCTCAGCAATACAATATTCCAACTCAATTCCAATAGACTTTTCATGAAAAATGCTATACATTTCCAAAGAAAGAACTTATAAAGACTGAAGGTAGATCAAAGCAAAATTGTTTGGTTTTTTTTTTTACTTTATTTTTCTTGGGGAGTTTTTTGGTCTGTGTTTTCTTTTGCAAGATAGCCAACATAGAAAAGTTTTGCATGACTATATATGTATAATCCATATCAAATTGCTTACCATCTCAGGGAGGGAATAAGGGGAAGGATGTAGAGGATTTGGAATTCAATTTTTTAAAAAGAATTTTACTTGTTTTAAATGTAATTGTAAAAATAACAAAATAAAAAAATTTCATACAGAAAGTTCCCTACATGAGCAAAAATTATTATATTCTCAAAACTCTCTACCCACCAAAAAAAAATGGAAAGTTACAGTCTCACCTTTTACACTGTAAGTGTGTTGAGGGCAGAAACTGACTGTGTAATATTGATAGGATCACAACATCATAGGCTTGGAACTGAAAGGGATCTCAGAAGATGTCTAGTCCAATATACCTCATTTTATAGATGAAGAAACAGAGACATTAAATGATGTGCTCAGAATCACACAAGTAGTATTTGGCAATGTCAGGATTTGAACCCAAGTCCTTCAACTCTTAATGTAGCATTCTTTCCACTGTACTTTGTCTCACTCCTATATGTTAGAAAAAGCACAGTGCTTTGCCCAATACTAGGCACTCAAGAAATGTTTTTTGAATTAAATTAATAATAAAGACAATTCTATGCTTGGCGATTCCCTCATCACTTGATAATCACAATTTTATTTAGTTTTCTCCCTTTTTTAACTGATGGAAAATTGGGTAGGAATTCCCCCCTTTTAACTTCTACCCCACCCAATATAGTGACTTTTTATTATTGTATTTTTCCAGATCATATATAGATATAATTTTAAATAACTGTTTTCTGACATTTTACCATCCATGTTCTGTCACTTTCTCCCTGTCCTCCCCACTTTCCAGGGTGTCAGGCAATATGATATAGGGTAGACATGTGCCATCATGCAATATATATTTCCATGTTTGTCATATTGTGAAATAAGACATATCTCTTAAACAAGAAAAAAATAAACTCATAAGGGCAATAAGGGAAACATGCTATTCAGACTCCATCAGTTTCTTTCGTGTCCCATGGAGATGTCTTGGATTCTCGAATTGTTGATAATAGTTAAGTCATTCACAGTTGATCATAGTACATTATTGCTGTTTCTGTGAACAACATTCTACTAGTTTTCTCACTTCACTTTGCATCATTTCATATAAGCCTTTCCATGTTTCTTATGATCATCCTGTTTGTCATTTCTTATGGCACAATCGTATTCCATTAGGGTCATATACTACAATCTGTTCAGCTACTCCCCAATTGATAGGCATCCCTTCAATTTCCAGTTCTTCACCAACAAAAAGAGCTCCTGTAAATATTTTTGTGCAGACAGGTCCTTTTCCCCTATCTTTGATCTCTGGGATATAGCCCCAGTAGCTGTATTGCTGAGTAAAAGGTTTTTCTCATCAATTTGATGAGAAATTTTTTTCTCAAATTCATAATTTTTCTCATCAATTTGATGGCCCTTTGGGCATGGTTCGAAATTGCTCCCCAGAATAGTTGCATTAGTTCACAGCTTCACCAAAAGGGTATTAAAATATTTTTTCCAAAGTATTGTAATGATGCCCTTCATGGAAGCAAACTGCGTGCTGCACATGTTGTCTGCTGAAAAGACTGAAGTTATGTCTCTAAGATGCAAACATAATCATATGATTCAGTCAAGACAGGTTTTTTTAATCAGCAGGGGATTTAATGTGATGTAAACAAAACAACCGACTGAATCTTTTCTCTTTCCAACCAGTTGTTATGTGTTGTTTAGACAGCCACAGGAAGAGACTGTGGCTCTTGAAATGTGACTCATATGTAAGCCTCAATAAATTCTGTAAAAGTATTAAAAAGCAGTATTTTGCTGTGATAATAACATGTGAGGGAAATAACTAATAGACTAAAGTAATTATGCTGATGGAAACAACAAAAAGCATTTTTATTCTTAAATTTTGATTATGGTCCTAACTACACTAGTGCTGCTGTTGTTCACTAGTCAGTGAATAACATCTTGACACAAAAATCTCTGGCTAAACAAAAAGGCAAGGGAGATGGAGAGGGAAAAAAAGGAACCAAGCTAGACAGAACCAAAAAAAAGTGAAAATAATGAAAACATCTGCCAGAGTACAAGACAGTTACAATGGTGCTATCTCCATCCTGACACAGGAAGTTGAGAAAACGTTGTCCTTTGATTTTCACAACCCAGATTTCTCAAGATGACAAGTGCAATAGATTTAATTTTCATTACAATTCTCTCATTAGTAGCCAACAGTTGACATCTTTTATAGGAAGCTCTTACATTTTTTCACTTAAGAAACTGCACATCTATGTAGCCAAAAAGAAAAATTGTTCCTGAGAATGAAGACAGGAATCCTGACCCCTATGTCCTACTTAAGTCAGCTTATTAGGGAGATCAACCCAGATTTTTTTTTCTCATTTCTAAGACAGCATGTTATAATGGCATGAGCAGCCAACTGAAAGTTAGGAAGCTTAAGCTCTAATACTAGTTTGGCCAATAAATACTTGTATGATTTGGGGGAAGTGCCTTAACCTCTCTGGACTTCATTTTCACAGGATCACAAGGTTTAAAATTGGAAAAAGTCTGAGAGACCATCAAGTCCAAAAGTCCAATTTCACAGATGAGGGAACCAAACCCATCAAAAAGAAAAGATTTAGTCAATCACATGAGAATAAGTAATTAAGCCAGCAGGCAAATCCAGGTCCTTTGACTCCAAAATCCAGTTCTCTTTCCAATGAACCACAAGTTTCCTCATCTGTAAGATGAGATTATTGAATAACCATCTCTAAGGCCCTAAGGGCAGCTAGCTGGCATGGGGATAGAGCACTGAGTTAAATGGATTCAAATCTGACCTCAAATACTTACTAGCTGTGTGACCCTGGGCAGGTCACTTAACCCTATTTGTCTCTGTTTTCATTTGTAAAATGAGTTGGAGAAGGAAATGGTAAACCATTCCAGTATCTTTGCCAAGAAAACCCCTCAAAGTATCCTGAAGAGTCAGACAAAACTGAACAACAACGGCAAGGTCCCTCTTGATCTACTTCACAAATCTTTCTATAAGTATAAGCAATGAGGGCTCCCCCACCACTTGGCATCCAAATAACTTTTCATCTTTCACAGAGATGTTACGAGGTTGTTTGTCAAGTGAAAAATGTCAGCGATCTAGATGAAAGATGTCAACTACTGGGATATTAATGACATAACTGGAATGGAAATTAAATCTAATGCATCTAGCATCTTGGGGAAATCTTGTTTGTGAATACTAGAGAGCAATTTTTTTTCTCTGATCCTTGCATTGGGATACAGATAATGCTGCTATAATTGTCTTGGCCTCTAACAAAGGTTTTCATTATTTCCTATTTCAGTGAGGCAGCTCACTGGCTATTACAAAAGTAGAAAGGCTATCTCAGAGATAAAAGGGATGAAAGTTTCTCTTCTCACTTTGACAGGACACAGAAGTCTGAATGCTGAGCTGTGGGCCCAAATCTGCTAGCCAGGGCAAACACAAGTACAGTGAAATTTAAAGTAACTGAATTATTCCTAATGAGGTTTGCAAGAGTGAATTCTGGTTGTCAGTGAAGTCATTTCTCAACTTCATCAGTTCCTTATGGACTGACAGTATAAAAGGGGGAAATGTGTTTTGGCTCCATCTTGGGAAATCTACTTCATGTAGAGTCAGTACTATTTAAATCATAGATAGAGACTAAATTTGGTTCTTCCATTGAAGCACTTAGACGGTATAATAATAAGCTAGTATTCGTTGAGTGTTTTAAGGTTTACAAAATCAAATATTGTCACTTTATTCTCCCAACAATCCTAGGAGGTAGGAGCTATTATCCTTATTTCATAGATGACTAAACTGAGGGAGAGAGTGAATAAGTGATTTGCTCAGCATCATAGTGTTCCAAGTTCAGGCAGTACGAAATCCAAGTCCAACCTTTTATCCATTTTGCTTTCTAGCTGTCTCTGATATTTATGGGGGCACTTCTAATGAAAGTTGTTACTACTCTAAATCAGGGATTCTTAACCTACATGTGTGTCCTGGGCACTTTCAGCAGCCTGGTGAAGCTTTTGAGCTTCTCCTCAAAATAATATTTTTAAATACATGATCAAATATACAAGATTCCAAAGGAAACTAATTACATTAAAATTCAGTTATCAAAATATCTTTTAAAAACAAGTCCTGGGTTAAGAAACCCTGTAAATGAGGAGGATGATGACAGCGATGAATAGCAGCTCAATTTTAACTCTGTGATTCATCCCACATGGCAAGCAGCCAAGATGACATTGCTCAAAAAGAACAATGAACTAGGAGTCAGGAATTATGGGGCCCAGGCCCAGCTTTGTCATTAAGCAGCTTCTTTTGACATTAGATAACTCATTTGCTTTCTTTAGGCTTCAGTTTCCTATATGAAATGCAAGTATTTAATTGGGTTTCTAAGGTTCCTTCCTGCTCTGAATCCTATCATTTCTTCTATGGTACAGTCACAGCACTGCCCCCTTCAACCAATTTTGTAATTTTCTATGAAATCTTAGTCCCACCATATTCTACAACCCTAGTTCATTCTCACTCCTCCAATGAAAAACTGTTTTGTTATTATATCCCCAGCTCCTAACACAGTGACTTGCACACAATAAGAGCTTTATAAATATTTGTTGAACTAAATAGTCACAGAATGTGCCCCTGATTCTAGCCAGTCTCTTGCAAATCCCTGCACCCAGTCACAAATGGGATCAAGTGAAAGAATGGAAACAACTCAGCAAAATCTACCACTGCGACTGGCAAAATGACTCAAAGGGCAGAGTCTAAATTGTGCTAGGTCAACCTGTTGATTCATTCATTTCTGTGGGGGAAAAACTGAAATTGCATTCAGGTTGTTTGGCATTTTGTAAACACAGACAGAATGCATGCAAGCTCAATGCCCTAAAAAGAGAGCTGGTCTTAGAGTGAGAATGACTCAGATTTGGAACCAGCCTCTGAAATATGTTAGCTGTGAAACATGGGTATGTCACTTGACATCTCTGATCCACAATTCCTCATCAATTAAAAGGAGAAAATAGTGCCTACTTCACTGAGTTACTATATCAAGTAAGATAATGTCTACAAAGCACCTTGTTAACCTTCAGTATAAGGATGCTTTAAAAGCAATGGTAGCTATTATTATTGTTATTTTTGTGGGACAGTGGGTCAGTGGCATCATCTTCTGATACAAAAATTATCCTGTTCTTTGTTTAGCCTTTGGATTTTTAATCACTTTTAATGATTTTTTAAGGAAGAAAAATCAAGCCTTAATGGCCTCCAGTCAAGTCTTGCCCATTCAGTCGTACACTGGTTTGATGACTTGGAATGATGGCATTAGCCAGGTATTAGAGTTATTTCAGTGGAACACCACCTCTGGGACCCTCTCACCAGATCATATTGGTCCTTTTGGGGACCACCACAGAGGAATGTGTTCCTACTTTCAAGGTTTTAGGGGTACTGATACTTTAAACATTAGCTCATGAGCCCTCCCTTGTGTGCTTCCCTTTAACAATAAGACAGGAGACTTAGTGAGCTCTTTCGCAAAGTCATCTATTCAAATGGAATAGCAAAAACAATCATTACATTAATTACAAAGCACTTCTTCCCAAAGAGCAGAAATACTCTGCCATAATTACATATGGAATTTATTAGGAAAAAGTGGACATGACCTTAAAGTATAATGGAAGGGAAGTACATGTGTAGGGAACACATGCATTCAAGTCAACTCATGACTTAGGAAGACCTCATTGTCCTTCCTTTCTTTGGTGGGTTCTCAGGAAGTTTGCCATTAGCAGTTGCATTGGTGAAGGATGAGTTGCTCCACTATTCATACAGGCTGGCTCCTTGCCCAGCATCTCCTCAGAGAAGCATCTCAGCTGAGCCTCCTCCTTAGCAGATGCCCAGTGTCTTGGCTAGTTGGGTCAATCTGATGGGTAATCTTTCACCAGCTTCAACCCTACCTTGGATAGTCGGTGCTATACTCCCTTGAGCTGGAATGTTATGATTCTCATTTGAGTAATAGTATTTCTGTGCTTTCTCAGGTAGGACAAGGACCCTCAGCCTATGACTGGCAGGAGTCTATCTTCTTTAACTCCCTCAGAGACTCAGCTCTGAGATTTGTTGTCTCCATGAAGGAGACAAGAGAGTTCTGTCTCTCCTGTTCAATAATCCTTCCTGGTGACGAACCAGTTCCCTCAGTCAGGTACTACACCTCCATTTATGGTGATTGGTCACTCTTATAGTTATGGTTACACTACCCAGATTTATTTTGAGGCTCATACTAATGAGTGGCTAGAGGCAAAGGTAGGAATAAAGGCTGCATCCTAGATGCAAATTCATTGTCTTTGCTGACCTCTTCATAAGTAATTGAGCCTTGGACCCTTTCAAAGGTGTGAAATATTTTTCATTTGATGATCTTCTTCTTTACATTTCAGTATCTCTGCCTTCCCTTATCCCCAAACGCATCTCTATCACCTCTACTTTTTCAGCTATGCTGAAGTCTCACAAGGGCTATTGCATCTATTACATCAATATTAAATTGTTATCTGCCCATGGGCCTGGAGCCTAAGAGAAGGATGTTTTTAAAAGAAATCAATTATAATGAAGATGGACGAGTGTGCAAGAAGGGGATAAAAGGGAGCAGAGGGTAGATTGGCATGTTTTACCAAAGGAACAGTTTCCAAATTGTATTGGTCTCTAGAGCACATGTTATTTCTTTTAATAACTATAATTTAAATTAACCAGCAGTGTTCTTATCGGCCTTATAAACATCTGGCCCACAAATTTTTCTTCATTTCTCTCTATGCTCCTTCCCCCAAAAACAATTCCCAAGGATGACTTTTAATATAAATCCTAAAACTATATTTTAGCATAAGAGAAGTTATATCAAAGCATCCAAGAAATAATCAATAGTTGCAGTCTAATTCTTAGAGTAACTGCATATATATATATACATGTATATATATATATATACATATATATATATACAT
>NC_058134.1:128894617-128972391 GCF_016433145.1 Gracilinanus agilis
TCCAATTTTTGGCTGCCATTAAAATATTTGTGTTATATATATATATATATATATATATATATATATATATATATATATATATATATACATTTGTACATTTAGACCTTTTTCTTCTTCCTTCAGTTTTTTAGCAATATCAGTTTAGTAATACAAGTAGAGTTATGTCAAAGGGCATTCACAGTTTGGTTTGATGATTTTCAGGACATAGTTTCAAATTGCTTTCTGGAATATCTGGACTGATTCACAGTTCCACCAATAATACATTAGTATACCTACTTTCCTATATCTCTAACATTTGTCATTTTCCATTTTTGTAATCTTTGCCAGTCTAATAGGTGTGAAGTGAACCATCACACCTATATTTCACACCTATGTAAAACATCACACATGCTTATTTCTCTAAATATTCATGATTTGGAGTATATTTTTCATATGATTATTGATAGCTTGAAAACTGCTTATTTATATCTTTTTGACCCTTCTTTTTTTGTTGTTAATCTGTTTTTTCTACTAGAATTGATCTTAATTAAATAAGATTAATTTTCAGACCTCTTGGGTTTTTTTTTCCAGCTAGCCATTTCCCTTCTAATTCTTCCCGAATTATGTTTATGTAAATTTATGAGAAATTTACATAATCAAAATTGTCTATTTCATCTTTTGTGTTCCTCCCTTTCATTTTAGTCATAAACTCTTCTCCTGTCCATAGATCCAAAAGGTCATTTCTTCCTTGCTGTTCTAAATTGTTTGTAATATGACTTTTATATATAGGTTTTGTATCCATATGAAATGTATCTTCATGTATGGTATGAGATATTATTCTATTTTTTACAATATTAGATAACTTTTCTTTTCCTCTCAAGAAATGTTTTTATTTTTTCCCAATTACATGTAAAAAATGACTTGGGGGCTTTTGTTTTCTAACTTATTGCATTCCAAATCCCCACCCCTCTTACACCCCTCCCACTTCCTGAGACAGTAAGCAATTCGATATTAATTATACATATGCTATGAGATGTAGTTCTAAACATAATTTGTGTCAGTCTACTATACAGTTTTCCCAGCAATTTTTGCCAAAGAATGAGTTCTTCCCCCATTACCTGGAGACTTCTTCTTTATAAAATAGAATCCTAGTGTGTGGTGTTTTTTTGTTTTTTGTTTTTTTTTGCTTCTGTATGTTGCATACCTAATCCATTCCATTAATCAACTTCCTTTTTTTTAAGTAGTAAGAAATTTTTAATGATTACTGCTTTGGAGTCCTGGTATTGATAAACCTCCTCTCTTCCCAGTGTTTTTATTATTGTGAGTAGGTGTAGAAAATTGAAAGGCAGTAGGACATTTTAGATAGTGTTTTGGACTTGGAATCAGAAAACCCAGTATTTGAATTCTGCCTCAGATATTGGCTAGCTATCCTGCAAAAATCAACTCTGAGATTTGATGTTCTTATACAAAATGGGTATAAGAATAGTACCTACCCCAAAGGGTTATTGTATAAAAATAGATAATGAAGATCATAAATCTAAAGCTAGAAGGAGCAGGTCCTTTCCAGTCCAACTCTTTCATTTTACACATGAGAGAACTGATATCCAAAGAGATTAAGTGACTTGCCCAATTATATGTAAGGCGAGATATAAATGTGAGTGATAAGGATCTAAGCATAGTGTATAAGGAGTATAAAAAAGGTAGGGAACTGGAAAGGAAGATGTGATGAAGGAAGATGTAGCACTTGAGATTTAATGAGATAAAAAGAAAGAGATTTAATGGAGATTAATGAGATAAAAGGAAAAGAAGGCAAAGATATAGAGGAACTATGCTTCAGGTATGGGAGGCAAGGTCCAGGGAAAGCAGTAGATGTCAGAATAAGATAAAGAAACATTTAGAAATAGAGCTTGGGAAGGAGTAAGGAAAGGAAGAAGCATTTTTATGGGACCTACTAATGCCAGGCAGTGTGCAAAGTACTTTTTATTCATGGCTTCTAGCAGTTTAATTCTGGTCTCCAATTGCTTATTACTTCATTTGCTTTCTGTGCTTCATTTTCCATATGAACAATTTTGTTTTTTAAGCTGTTATAAAAATACTTTTTAGTAAGATAATCTCTTTTGGTCCTCACAACAACCTCCTAGAGTTATTAGATATTATTATTATCCCCATTTTACTGTTGAGGGAAATGGTGGCAAGCATTATGTTACAGGGATACTATCTCGTAAGTGTCTGAATTTAGATTTGAACTCATGTCTTCCTGATTATAGATCCAGAAGTCTAACCAATGCATCACCAGCTGTTGTAAAGTAAATGAAAGTGATTATGAAATAAAATTTAAAAGGTAGGTTGGACCTAGATTATGTAAAATGGTAGGAGTAAAAACTCTTTATGTACATTGAGTCTGTTTTCCTTTCAGAAGGCAGAGAGACATTGTTGGAATCATTATTGGTTTGGGCTTCTTACCACTTAAGGCCCAAAAGGTCCAGCCTAGGAGGAAATTGAGTGCCTGAGGTTTTAAGTGAGCTCCTACTGCCTTCCAGAAGACATCTTCCTGACCCATTGTGGCCAGTTGAGATGGTAAATGCAGAGGCAGAGAGGAAAAGCCCTTTTATTTGACTATCTTTTTAACCTTAGGAAGTATATCCTCATCTTTTTTCACTCTAAAAGTAGGTGGGTTGCATATTATCCAAGGACTCATTGTGATCTAACCTCAAACCTACAGCACTGGACAAACTTAAGTTAGGCAAGAGCAAGAGTATAGAACCCCCTAAATAATACACGAATTGAACTATTGTGGAATGAGAACTATAAAAAGGAATATTCCTTCCTCTCCCTTTCCTATTCAATTAAACAACTATATATCACCTACTATGAGAAAGACCCTGCTGAGCATTAAGAGAACAAAGACCAAAACGAGTCCTTAAATCCAAAGAGCTTTTTCATTTGAGTTTATATTTTATCAATAAAGAGCTATTGAAATTTTTTAAGCAAGGAAGTGACATGGACAGACCACTGCTTTAGGAAAATTATTTTTGGCAGTCATAAACCACAATAGATTAGAAGGAAGAGAAATGAAGAAAGGAAGCCTATTAGGACATTTGGTTGTGAGAAAGATATGGAGGGTCAGAACAGGCTGACTATTTTTCAGAGAGGAAAGTTAAATTTGAGCTATATTGGCAAGGTAGATTCAACAAGTTTTAGCAACTACTAGATCAAAGGATAATAGAAGAAATCCCCAGACTTTGCTACCAAGTCTAATTTTACAATAAGAAAACTGACCCCCCCCCAATTAAATTGTCCAATATTATACAGATAATAAATCAATTAAAGGGCAGCTAAATGGGCACAGTGCATAGAGTACCCTGTCTGGAATCAGGAGGACCTCATTTCAGACACTTACTAGCTGTGTGACCTTGGGCAAGTCACATACTGCCTCAGTTTCCTCATCTGTAAAATGAGCTGGAGAAAGAAATAGCAAATCACTCCAGGATCTTTGCCAAGAAAACCACAAATGGGGTCACAAATAGTCAGACATGACTGAAAAACAATAAACAAGAAGTAACTGATACAGAACTCAAACAGAAGTTCTCTGACACCAGACCTATTTCTACCATACTGAAGAAGGTCAAAGAAAATGTGAAAGGGTCCAGTCTTACCTGAGAGGTCTACCCATCAACAAAACCAGTAAAGAGGGAAGAAAAGGTAGATATCAGGGAATTTGGAATTCCCAATATACATATTTTTCTAGGGAAAAAAAAAGCATCACAGTTTTATAAAATTACTTGACCCATTTGGATGGAAAACATTACCAAGATGGATTTTATGTGTCCCTATTTTCTTAAATAAAGGGTGCTGAATGTCATTTCACCTTTTCTCAGTGACCCAGGCTTACCATATAGAACATCCATTGTTCTGTTAGGTCATTCCATTCTCTATGTTTGCTTTGCTTTGTTTCTTTAGTTTGCTCTTTCCTACCTGATTGTCTGGCTGTCAGCTAACACTTCTACTGTTATTGGATCAAATAAAAAGATTTTTTAAAAACCACTCTCCTAGCCATGTTTTTCATAATTCTAACTCTGGGTTGAGAAAGCTGGTATCCAAACTTGTTAAGAATTGTATGTTAACACCATTCAACTTCTGACAGACATGATGAATTTAAAAATGCAGAAAAAGAGAGGCATTTCTGGACCTGTTTAATGTTAGAATTTGTTTTTGTTGGATGGTGTAATTGATGTGCTGAGGACTTTGTTTTTTGTTGTGTTTTTTTTAATTTGCTCAATAGAGGAAACAGATTAATCTTTTAAAATTTGCTACTTGAGAAATAAAAATAATAAATTGTTTGATAGGGGAAAAAATTGCATGTTAAATAAGTCATAACTCCCCAGAGGTATATCCCTCTAGAATAAAGTAAAAGGCATTTGGGCAGAAGCTTTTTGAAGGCTATTTAAGGAGCTCAGGCACCTTTCCCTGCTTCCAGCCCAGAATCCTGTTCCAAAGAGCTGAAGTTGAGGGAAGTTTGACCTCCAAATGAGGGAGATGTCAGCCCTTGCTACTCAGACCCCTGGGCACATGTACAAAAAGGCAAACAAACAAACACAAAAGATTGTCCTTCCTTCTTTGTCCAGGAAGACTGGTCTTCCCCAAGTGCCATTCAAGGACACTCTGGATTAAAATATCACATGTTGTGCTGAAAGTTAAACTATTGCTCACTTGGCCCATTTGCGGGCAAAGAAATTCCAGGATCCTCTTGTTTAAAAATGTCTGGCCTTTGTCACAAGGATTTAAATTGCCTTGAGTGACAGTAACAAAAACTCTCTACTTGTAACTACAGGTAAGGAAGCAAGAAGGTAATTTTCAAGCTGCTTTTGACAGAAATCTTTCCATAGAGAAATTTTGACCTTCAAGAAAACTTTGGGAGCATTTCCAACAAATGTCAAGAAAAGTGTCTGCTACACTGAGAGTCAAATATTTTAAAGTTTATCTGTGACTAAAAACCTCTTGCCCAATAAGCTTCATCTTAATTTCACATATCACTGAAAGAAGAGTTCCGAGAACTTTCACAGATTTGGCTCTGGTTCCTTATCCTGCCTCCCTGAGCTGTCTATAATTTTACAAACCAATTTGCCTCTATCTTAACTAAATGGTAAAGTTGAAATGGAATCAAATTGCCAAAGAGGCCAACTTTGTCCTTCTTTGAAAGGCTTATTTACAGACAATTCAGAAAGGCTTTCTGGACAGAAGGTAAGAGAAGGAAGGTATTAAATTCACTCTCCTCCAACCTTAACGTTCCCGTAAGAGGGCATAATAAATTTAATATTTGAAAAGTGACCATGCTCTCAAGTGAGAGGAAAGGTAGTCTATCAAGAATGCTGGATTTGAAGTCAAGAAGATCTGGGTTCGAATCTCAGCACTGCTATTATATTCCTGTGTAATTGGCTAAGTCAAATATATTCTCTGGATCTCAATTCATCAGTAAATAGCTAAGCAGTCTGATACCTTTTCTATAGAGAGACTAGGTAAACTTAAAGTCAGGAAAATCTAAGTTGGAATCCAGTCTCTATCACTTACTAGCTGGATATCCCTGGGCAAATCATTTAACCTCTATCTGCCTCAGTTTTCTCATCTGTAAAATAAGGGTAGTAATAGCACCTCCTTCTCAGGGCAGTTATGAGGATAAAATAAGATTGCATTTATAAAAAGCTTTGCAAAACTTAAAGTGCTATATAAATGCTAACAATTATTATTTTTACTTCTAAACCTAGCATTTTTTTCTTTTCCAGGATGACAACCTATCATCTTTTCCAAATCTCAAACTAAAACAATGCAAATCCCAGTGAGATTCCTCTGATTGTATTAGCCCAAATATAGTGTGACTTTTTTTCCCCAATATGACCTTTGAAAGTCCCATTCATACTATATTCGAGCACTTCCAGCTTCAAAACCATAAGTTGTGTATTGTGTGTCTCAGTAGGCATTTTAGAGAATCTATTCATAATCACTACATCATAAATGATTCAAGAATTTATGTAATGATGCAACATTGTTCAAATGTACTGGAAGTGTCTTGAGAACACTGAAAATAGATTTAGGCTAAATTGTTGCAACTTCACGTATGTGTTGTGTTGTGGGAATCATCTCTCACACACGCATTGTGCTGCGGTGCCAATAGACCTAATGCCAGTGTTTTTTGGATTTGGTAGCTCTTACGCCAAAACACTTGTATTTATAATTTCGGAACATTTATCCATTATTTACTTGATGATGGGTAGAGAAAATAATATTGATCATACTAAAAAAGGCTTCTTCCAAAACCCAAGTACTTTTCCTCTTTCTGACCTACCTTTTAAAATACTTGGGATCGCACTATATTCGAGGTGGTATTATATTCAGGCTAATATGGTGAGACTATCCTGGGGCTAAAAATCTCACTTTGAAGGGTACATCTGTATTATGGTCAATCTTTCTGCCCCAATAGAATTCTTCCTTCCTTTTACCCTTATGTAGGGTGAACATGAAAATATTAACAATGGCTTCTGTTATATATGCTTGTTGTGGTCCTTCTCAAAGAGGACCAAGATGACATCACTGCACATGCTACAGTCTCTTGGAGTGAGAGCCAGAGGGTAAATGGACATCAAAGGAGGAAAATAACACACAAGAGGACATGACCCTCACACCAAAGGTACTAGTCTTCCCTGAACACTCCAAATACTCCCAAAATGATTAAGACTTGACCAACCACACACTTCCCCTAAAGGCAATTGATGATGATGACAAGGATATTCGTATCTTACAATAAATGCAGAAAGACTTTCTACTCCATCAACCGCTATGACTTTGCAAGGAGCCAAGATCAGGTTTAAAAAAAAATCAGCATAGGGGGCAGCTGGGTAGCTCAGTGGAGTGAGAGTCAGGCCTAGAGACAGGAGGTCCTAGGTTCAAAATCCGGCCTCAGCCACTTCCCAGCTGGGAAGTGACCCTGGGCAAGTCACTTGACCCCCATTGCCCACCCTTACCAATCTTCCACCTATGAGACAATACACCGAAGTACAAGGGTTTAAAAAAATCAGCATAGAAATATATATTAACTATATCCCCTGATTAAATCATTCAACTAATCTGGGCCCCATTTTCCTATATATTATGAAAAAAAAAAAAGAAGAGGTTAGACCAGATGTCTAATGTACTTAATCTCTAAAGTTGTACATATTTCTGAGGGACAATCTGTGTCACCAGTACAATTGAAAGTCACAAGACATCAGCAAATATTGCAGAACAGTCCATAATGAGAAACTAGAAATTTCTGTGCCTAGCTTTAGTGGTACTAACGGTGTCCTCATTTTGGAAATGAAAGGAGACAGAGACACCTACTACACTATTTAAAATGAAACAAGGATTGAAAAGGAATACATTCCTGAAAACCCTTTGCTAGCTTCCTATTTGGAAAAGAAGGTAAGGGCTTTTCAAAACTGCCTGCCTCACTTAAATCCAGTTCATGCATAAATCAAGCCATCACCCTCATAATATTATTGGTTCTCTTTGAAAACGAAGGAAAAACACCAATAATATTTTAAATAATCATTCCTCCTAAGAAGGTGCTAGTTGGACTCTTCATGTCAGATCTAGGGACTCCAAGGTAGTAAGTAGAAGGGCAAGATGTCTGACAACTTAGGTCTAGTCACCTCATCTCTATTCCACTACCATGATCCTTATTTGAACTCAGGTGTAAAGAAGACATGGGCTTCAGTCCTGAATTTGCCACCTGTTTGTATGACTGTAGACAAGCCTTACAAATGGAAATTCGCAGAGCCAGAATTTCCTCTTATTTCAAATCAGGAACATCTGTCCAGCCTATCTACCTCACAAAGTTGGTATGAGGATCAAAGAAAATAACATGTGACAGAATTCTGTAAACTGTAAAGCTCTGAATAAATGTGAGTGTTAATTCTGTTATTATTATGCAATTCCTCACACACCTTTACTAAACAGTCTGAATGACCTCTTCATTCTGTAGGCCACCTCAAACCATGGATGGGCAGCTAGATAGTACAGTGGATAAAGCATGAGATTTGGAATCAGGAAGACAACACCCTGAGTTCAGATCTAACAAACACTTACTAGCTGTGTGACCCCAGGCAAGTCACTTAACCTTGTTTGCCTCAGTTTCCTCATATGTAAAATCAACTGGAAAAGGAAACAACAAATCCCTTCAGTATCTTTGCCAAGAAATCCCCAAATAGGATCACAAAAAGGGATGTGACTGAAAACTACTTAATAACAACAAAAGTACAGTGATACAATGAGTAATCATTATTTTTAAAATAATATATTAATCAACAAATATTTATTAAGTGCCAACTGCGTGCCAGGCACTGTACTAGGGGCTGGGGAGTACAAAGAATAAAAGGTCCCTACTCATAATGAATCTGCAACCCTTCTCATTGACATTTCAGGGTGAGTCAGCCTCTGAGCTCTCAATTGTCTTCTCTCCACAGTCCTGCCAGGGCATCAGCTGACCTTTCTTTCCTTGTCTCTATTCGTGTTTACTTTAGATTTTTTGAACTAAGAGACAGAAACAGATGCAGAATCATTTCATTTTCTCAGTTTGGCAATGCTGTGACTTTTTTTTAATTAAAGTGTTATTGATGACTTTTGTTTTTACATCACAATCATTTCTGAATAGAAAACACACACAATCACACACAACCTTGTAATCAAGAAAAATATTTTAACAAAAATAACTGGCAAAATTATTGTTTCTGACATCATGTGTGATATTCTACACCTGCAGCTCCCCAGTCCTCCAAGGAAAAGAGATATATCTATAAACATGTATTTACTCAATAAATGTCTTTTCCCCTCCTTATTATTGCCAATTTTATGCTATCACAGATAAAGGGACTTTTTTGAAATCTAGTCCAATTCCCCAACACTATGCCAATATAGATGCAAAGTGACAAAAGTATTTAAAAGAACATATTTATACCATCATTTAATCAATCAATAAACATATATTAAGCCAAATATAGAAATTAACCAATTGGAAAAGAAAAGTGGAGAGTAGTTTTATCCAGACTATATGCCAGGTACTGCACTAAGTACTGGGGATACAAAAAGAGCCAAAAGAGAGTCCCTAAGGGCAGATAGGGAGCTCAATGGATTGAGAGCCAGACTAAGAGATGGGAGATCTTAGGTTCAAATCTAGTCTCAGACACTTCCTACTTATGTGACCCTGGGCAAGTCACAATCCTCACTCCTTAGCCCTTACCACTCTTCTGCCTTAAAACAAAAATACACAATTGGGGAATGGCTGAACAAATTGTGGTATCTGTTGGTGATGGAATACTATTGTGGTGGAAAAAATAATGAACTGGAGGAATTTCATTTGAACTAGAATGACTTCCAGGAATTGATGCAAAGCAAAATGAGCAGAACCAGGAGAACACTGTACACAGAGACTGATACACTGTGGTACAATCAAATGTAATGGACTTCTGTACTAGCAGCAATGTAAGGATCCAGAGCAAGGCTAGGGGACTTATAAAAAAGAAACCTATCCACATTCACAGAAAGAACTATGGGAGTAGAAATACAGAAGAAAAACAACTGCTTGATCACATGGGTTGATGGGGATGTGACTGGGGATGTAGATTCTAAACAATCACCCTTGTGCAAATTATTAATGATATGGAAATAGGTCTTGATCAATGACACATGTCAAACCCAGTGGAATTGCATGTCAGCTATGGAAGGGGGAGTGGGGAGGGAAGGAACATGAATCTTGTAACCATGGAAAAATATTCTAAATTAATTAAATAAAACTTTCCAAAAAAACTTTTTAAAAAACACTATTGCTTTTAAGACAGAAAAGGTAAACATCAAAAAAAAAGACAATCCCTGCCCTCAAGGAGTTCACAATCTACTAGGAGAAACAACATGCAAACAAAAAATAGTTATATACAGGACAAACAAGAAATAACAGAGAAAATTCATTGGAATTAAGAGGGGCTGATGAAGTCTTCTTAAGAGGCAAGGAGGTCTGGGTCCCATCTCTGTCATATACTCAATATGTGAACACGGAAGAAGCCTTTAACTTCTCCATGATCTGGAGCACTCTCTAAAGATGAGTTACCCACCTATATTAGTTGAGAGTGTTTCCTCACTGGTGAGTCCCCAGACCACAGAAATAACTGGTTCTGGTCCAAATGTTGCCTCCTATTTGATGAGTCTTTTCACATACATTGCCTTAGGTGACCCATACACCCGCACACATGGGATACTCAATTTGCAGAAGTCTTAGTAGAGAGTATTTCCAATAGGCTGTGGTCAAAGAATACAATTCAGAGAGCCAAATAGTATCAAAAGAAGAATGGTAAGTGTTCCAAATTGGTCTCAGACACTTCCAAGCTGTGTGACCCTGGGTAAGTCACTTAACCCCAATTGCCTCACCCTTACTGCTCTTCTATTCTGAGACAGAGTTTTTAAAAATAATAATTTGTTAGATGTATATAACTTTAAAATTGCCTTTACCAACTTCCAGGTTAAGATAGCAGCAGAGTAAAAAGCAGCTGCTTAACCTCTCCTAACTCACACATATAGGACTCTTCAAGAGGACATAAAAACAAATCCAGACGAACGAAGGGACCCCACAACAGGGCTTAGCATTGAAGGTACATGGGATCGGGGCATTTACATACTATAAGGGGGTAAAATAGCTCTCACTGAAACGTGAGCTGAGCAAACCTCTCCCCCCACACCACCTACAGTGCCAAAGGCAGCGCAAGAGTTAGTGCAAGTTTGGGGATTCATTAAGTCCTTGACAGCCACCTGGGATCACCAGGGCCTGCTCCAGAGAGCAGCAAGACTTAAGACCCCAAGAGGCTAAAGAACGTGCGGACTTTGAACAAAGACCTTGAGCGCAGGTTCAGACCTTGTGTAGGGACCCAGTGCACACGGGTGCATGACTGTGGAAGCAGCTCCCCAAGACTATTAAAGGAGCTTTGGGCAGAGGAACAAGCAAGGGGACTACCAGGAGGCTTGACCATGAGAACAACTAGACCTGAGACCTCAGGAGCCTAAACAGTGCAGAGAGACCCTGGGTGTGAGAATAAACCTGAGAGGGCATTCAGCTCACAATGACATTCACAAGAAACCCAAAAGAGAAAGATCAACATGAAGAAATCTTTAACACTCGACAACTTTTACATGGAGAAAATGAAGACAACAGAGCAAACAGCAGAGGAGAACAAATAATCAGATCCAAACTTTCCCCAAAAAATGAAAAATAGGCACAAGCTCTTGAAGAGTTCAAATCTGAGATGATGAGAAATATGGAAGAGATCTGGCAAGAAAATAACAGTTTAAAAGACAGAATTTCACAATTGGAAAGTGAGGCAAGTAAATTGAAGACCAGAAATGACAAGATTAAAAAGGAAAACCAAAATATTATAGCCAAAAACCAGTCTCTAAAGGCTAGAATTGGGTGATTAGAAGCTAATGATCTCTCAAGACAGAAAGAACAAATAAAGCAAAGTCAAAAGACTTATAAAATAGAAGGAAATGTGAAATATCACAATGAGAAATTGACAGATCAAGAAAATAGGTCTAGAAGAGACAATTTGAGAATCATTGGTCTTCCTGAAAAAGCAGAAATTAGTAGAAATTTGGACTCCATACTCAAAGAAATTATTCAGCAAAACTGCCCTGAAGTTCTACAACAAGAGCATAATATAGACATTGAAAGCATCCATAGATCACCCTCTGCTCTAGACTCTGAAAAGACAAGCCCCAGGAATATAATAGCCAAATTCAAGAGCTTCCAAGTAAAAGAAAACATTTTACAAGAAGCCAGAAAGAGACAATTCAGATATCAAGGAGCACCAATCAGGATCACACAGGATCTGGCAGCCTCCACACTACAAGACCACAAAGCTTGGAATATTATATTCAGAAAGACAAGAGAACTGGGTCTACAAACAAGGATCACCTACCCATCAAAACTGACTATAAACTTCCAGGGGAAAGTATGGGCATTCAACAAGATAGAAGATTTCCATGTATTTGCACAGAAAAGACCAGGACTGAATGGAATGTTCGATATCCAGTCACAAAAATCAAGAGAAACATGAAAAGGTAAAAAAGAAACAGAAGGGAAAGAAAGAAAACTCGTATTTTTTAAATTTGCCTCTTTAAGGGCTTCAATATGATCTAATTATTTGTATTCCTATGTGGAGAAATGTTATGTGTAATTCTCTATAGTGAATTCTATTCACTAATATAGTATTCACTATTACAGTAATTAGAAGAATTATTCATAGGGAGAGGTTAGAGTACTAAAAGGTCTAAGATGATATAGGGATGGGAAAGAGGGGGGTGAATAGTAGAGGACACCAAGAGAAACTTGAATGAATCAGAAAAATAGGATATTCTCTTACACACAAAGAGGGCATGGGAAGGGGAAGGGATGAATACTATTATAAGAAGGAGAGGAAGAGAGCATTAAGAGGTAATATTTAAACCTTACCCTCAGTGGAATTAACCCTGAGAGGGAAGAAGAGCTATATCCATTAGGATATAGAACTCTATCTAACACAACTGAGAAAGTCAAAAGGGATAAACCAAGGGAAGCAGAGGAGTAGGGAGGTCAAAAAAGGGAGGGGAGGAGAATGGAGAAGGAATTCATTAGGCATTAAAAGTAAAAAGAGGAGAATAATAAGGGAAGGGGTTAGAAAGGGAAGTAAATCAAGGAAGAGGACAAGGGTTACTGGCTTAAAGCAAACCACTGTTTTAAAAGGAAATAGTATAAGAAGAAGGGGTAGAACTACAAGGGGATATCAAAATGTTGGGGAATACACAACTGATAATTATAACTCTGAATGTGAATGGGATGAACTCACCCATAAAATAGAAGCAAATAGCAGAGCGGATTAGAAACCAAAAGCCTATCATATGTTGTCTACAAGAAACACATATGAGGCGGGTGGACATACACAGGTTTAAGGTAAAGGGCTTGAGCAAAATCTTTTGGGCTTCAAATGAGAAAAAGAAGGCAGGAGTGGCTATTATGATTTCTGACAAAGCCAAAGTAAAAATAGATATGATTAAAAAAGGCAGGGAAGGTTATTACATCCTGATAAAAGGCAGAATAGACAATGAGGAAATAATAGTGCTCAATATGTATGCACCAAATGGCATAGCATCCAAATTCATAAGGGAGAAACTGACAGAGCTCAAGAAGGAAATAGATAGTAAAGCCATACTAGTGGGATATCTAAACATTCCTCTGTCAGATCTAGATAAATCAAACCGAAAAATAAATAAGAAAGAGATAAGAGAGGTGAATGAAATCCTAGAAAAATTAGATTTAATAAATATGTGGAGAAAAATAAATAGGAACAAAAAGGAATACACCTTCTTTTCAGCTGGATATGGTACATTCACAAAGATTAACCATGTAATAGGACATAGAAATATTGCAAACAAATGCAAAAGAGCAGAAATAATAAATGTAACCTTCTCAGATCATAATGCAATAAAAATAATAATTAGTAAGGGCACCTGGACAGGCAAATCAAAAAACTAATTAGAAATTAAATAATATGTCTTCAAAACCAGTTTGTCAAAAAAGAAATCATAGAAACAATCAACAATTTCATTGAAGAGAATGACAATGATGAGACATCCTACCAAATTCTGTGGGATGCAGCCAAGGCAGTACTCAGGGGGAAATTTATATCCTTGAATGCATATATTAACAAATTAAGGAGGGCAGAGATTAATGAATTGGGCATGCAACTCAAAAAATTAGAAAGCAAGAAAATTAAAAATCCCCAGATGAAAACTAAATTAGAAATACTAAAAATCAAGGGAGAAATTAATAAAATCAAAAGTAAAAGAACTATTGAATTAATAAATAAGACTAGAAGCTGGTATTTAGAAAAAACAGATAAAATAGACAAAGTACTGGTCAATCTAATAAAAAAAAAAGGAAAGAAGAAAACCAAATTGACAGTATCAAAGATGAAAAGGGAGACCTTACCTCTAATGAAGGGGAAATTCAGGCAATCATTAAAAACTATTTCACCCAATTATATGGCAATAAATATAACAATTTAGGATATATGGATGAATATTTACAAAAATATAAATTGCCTAGATAAACAGCAGAAGAAATAGAATACCTAAATAATCCCATATCAGAAAAAGAAATTGAACAAGCCATCAAAGAACTCCCTAAGAAAAAATCACCAGGGCCTGATGGATTCACAAGTGAATTCTATCAAACATTCAAAGAGCAACTAATCCCAATACTATACAAATTATTTGATATAATAAGCAAAGAAGAAGTACTACCAAATTCCATTTATGACACAAATATTGTACTGATTCCAAAGCCAGGTAGATCAAAAACAGAAAGAACACTACAGACTAATTTCCCTAATGAACATAGATGCAAAAATCTTAAATAGAATACTAGCAAAGAGACTCCAGCAAGTGACGAAGAGGATTATCCACCATGATCAGGTGGGATTTATACCAGGAATGCAAGGATGGTTCAACATTAGGAAAACCATCCATACAATTGACCATATCAATAATCTAACAAACAAAAACCACATGATTATCTCAATAGATGCTGAAAAAGCCTTTGACAAAATGCAACACCCATTCCTACTGAAAACACTAGAAAGTATAGGAATAGAAGGTTCTTTCCTAAAAATAATAAACAGTATATACCTAAAACCATCAACAAGCATCATATGCAATGGGGATAAATTAGAAGCCTTTCCAATAAGATCAGGAGTGAAACAAAGATGCCCATTATCGCCTCTTTTATTTAACATTGTACTAGAAACACTAGCAGTAGTAATTAGAGAAGAAAAAGAAATTGAAGGTATTAAAATAGGCAAGGAGGAGACTAAGCTATCACTCTTTGCAGATGATATGATGGTCTACTTAAAAAATCCTAGAGAATCAACTAAGAAGCTTGTATAAATAATCAACAACTTTAGCAAAGTTGCAGGATACAAAATAAATGCACATAAATCATCAGCATTTCTATATATTTCCAACACCTCACAGCAGCAAGAGGTAGAAAGAGAAACACCATTTAAAATCACCCTAGACAATATAAAATACTTAGGAATCTATCTACCAAAACAAATACAGAAATTATATGAACATATCTACAAAACATTTTCCAAAAAAGTAAAACTAGATCTTAACAATTAGAAAAACATTGATTGCTCATGGGTAGGAAGAGCTAACATAATAAAAATGACCATTCTACCCAAATTAATTTACCTATTTAGCGCCATACCTATCAAACTACCAAAACACTTTTTTACTAAATTAGAAAAAACTATAACAAACTTCATTTGGAATAACAAAAGATCAAGAATATCAAGGGAAATAATGAAAAAATGTGAAGGAAGGTGGCCTAGCAGTACCAGATATTAAACTATACTATAAAGCAGCGATCATCAAAACAATATGGTACTGGATGAGAGACAGAAGGGAGGATTAGTGGAATACACTTGGGGTAAGTGACATCAGCAAGACAGTGTATGATAAGCCCAAAAAGCCCAAATTTGGGACAAAAATCCACTATTTGACAAAAACTGCTGGGTAATTTGGAAAACAATATGAGAGAGGTTAGGTTTAGATCAACATCTCACACCCTACACCAAGATAAATTCAGAATGGGTGAATGATTTGAATATAAAGAGGGAAACTATAAATAAATTAAGTGAACACAGAATACTATACTTGTTAGATCTCTGGGAAAGGAAAAAATTTAAAACCAAGCAAGAGTTAGAGAAATTTACAAAATGTAAAATAAATGGTTTTGATTATATTAAATTAAAAAGCTTTTGTACAAATAAAAACAATGCAACCAAAATCAGAAGGGAAACAACAAAATGGGGGGGAAATCTTTATAACAAAAAACTCTGACAGGCAGAGTCTAATTACTCAAATATACAAAGAGTTAAATCAATTGTATAAAAAATCAAGCCATTCCCCAATTGATAAATGGGCAAGGGACATAAATAGGCAATTTTCAGATAAAGAAATCAAAAGTATCAATAATCACACGAGAAAGTGTTCTAAATCTCTAATAATTAAAGAAATGCAAATCAAAACAACTCTGAGGTATCACCTCACACCTACCAGATTGGCTAAAATGATAGCAGGAGAGAGTAATGAATGTTGGAGGGGATGTGGCAAAATTGGGACATTAATGCATTGCTGGTGTAGCTGTGAACTGATCCAACCATTCTGGATGGCAATTTGGAACTATACTCAAAGGGCTATAAAAGAATGCCTACCCTTTGATCCAGCCATACCACTGTTGGGTTTGTACCCCAAAGAGATCATAGATAAACAGACTTGTACGAAAATATTTATAGCCGCACTCTTTGTGGTGGCAAAAAACTGGAAAAGGAGGGTATGCCCTTCAATTGGGGAATGGCTGAACAAATTGTGGTATATGCTGGTGATGGAATACTATTGCACTCAAAGGAATAATAAACTGGACGAATTCCATGTGAACTGGAAAGACCTCCAGGAATTGATGCAGAGTGAAAGGAGCAGAGCCAGAAGAACATTGTTCACAGAGACCGATACACTGGTAAAATGGAATAGAATGTATTTCTGTACTAGCAGCAATACAAGGACCCAGGACAATTCTGATTTATTGAAAAGAACGCTACCCACATTCAGAGGAAGAACAGCAGGGGTGGAAACACAGAAGAAAAGCAACTGCTTGAACACATGGGTTGAAGCGGACATGATTGGGGATATAGACTCAAAGCTACCACACCAATGCAACTATCAACAATTTGGAAATAGGTCTTGATCAATGACATGTTAAAACCAGTGGAAATGTGCATCAGCTATGGTGGGGGGGGAGGTCAGGGGGTAAAAGGGAAAGTAAGAGCATGAATGATATAACCAGGTTAACTTTTCTAAAAACTAAAAATTATTTTAAAAAAATAAAATAAAATTACCTTTACTTCATAATCATAGAGAATGGTCTAAAGTTTTCAGTTTGAAGAGATTAAATGAGTTAATTGCCTGTAGCTACACAATATGTGTCAGAATCAGGATATGAACCCTTGTCTTCCTGGTTCTAAGTAAAGCATTCCATCAGCCCCTGTTTAGGAGGGCACTGGTATATACTTAGTAACTATCTTAATGGAATGAAGGGAAAGATATGCATAAGACATACTTTTAAGTTTAATTTTTTTGACATTTTCTCCATCAAATTCTTAAGTCTAAACAATCAACAAAATGATAAATTAAGCCCTGATTGGTTGGTCTCCCAATTTCCATGGTGTATCTGCTAACCCTGAAATTTTAACAGTCTGGAAACCAGTAGGAGCTGGCTCCAGGACATCTCTGTCTATACCACCCTGCCCCTTTCTGGGGTGTAGGAAGAAACAAAGACTTAAACAGAAGACGTATGTGGCATTTAAAGAGCAACAGAATTAGAACAGCATTCCATATTCACTTGGATTTATTCTTAAATGCTTTATTTGGGTTGAGACTGAGAGTGGGAGATAGAGAGTAACCGTACTATTCTAGGATGCTTAGGGGATACCAAAAAGTGGTACTATTCCTAAGCGCACAAATCCATCTCACCATTTTGGTACCCCTAAGCATCCTAGAATAGTACTATTATTTTATTCATTTTCCTGTCTTCTGTCCTTTTCCTTTGTCTCCCTTTCCATTCTGGGTAAGTGAAAACAGTGATAGCAGTTATGGTGATAAATAATGTTCAGAGTCCATGGAAACCAGGGATATAAACCAGACCAGTTACATAGAGTTGGGAACAGTTTTGTCCAAACTATCCCATTTTTCTCCTTCCACCTATAATCCAAATGAGGTACTGTTTATATTAATTATGTTAACAGCCACTTCCATTGAAGTCCTATTCTGATTCCTCAACTTGTGAGGATGTGATGCCTGGTTTCTTGTAGGTTATGCCAACAGATGACAAAAATTGCTGGATCTTTTCAAGTAAGAAAGCATGCTGAGAATGGGGTCCAAGAAATGTGCCTCCTTTCCTCAGAAATTCAACTGTGTATCATTTTGGATTAGTGCCAGGAAATAACACATAAAGTTATTTAGGAATAATTAGAGACTTTTCCAAGTGTTAGGAGACTGAAACCTTCCATATTTCAAAATCTTCTCTGTAGGGTATTTTATTTTTTAACTGATTGGCATGCTACAATGTGACTCCAGGTTCTTATTTTGCTAAAGACAAGCCCTGGCAAGTCTTGCCAAGCAGACCTCTGTCACCTGAAGACAGCCTAGCTCAGTTCAGAGAGGCCCAGTTCCAACTAACATAAGGTTGGGCAGAAGGTAATGTTTGGATTTTTTGTTTGTTTGTTTTTGCCACAGCAAGTCATGAAAACACTATTTTCACATAAAAGGGTTTTACACACAATGTGGATTAGTGTGTAATGAAATTACAGTTGAATTATTGATGTACATTTTTATAAGGAAACTGTAGAAAAGTAGATAAAACTCTAAAATTAGAACTGGGAAAATCTAGATCAGAATTCTGTCTCTGATCTTAGGAAAATGGTGACAAAGCTGTATAGAGAATCAGAACCTAGAATCAGGAAGACTGGAGTTCAAATATAGCCTTGGAACTTATTTGGCTGTGTGACCCTGGGCAAGTCACTTAACCCTATTTGCCTCAGTTTCCTCATTTGTAAAATGAGCTGGAGAAGGAAATGATAGACCAATTTTGCCAAGAAAACTCAAAATGGGCTCATGAAAAATCAGACATAACTGAAATTACTGAACAACAACATTATTATAGATGCAGCTAATGACAAGAGTGGAATCATGAAGATCTGAATTCACATTCTGCCTCAGACATTTAGTAGCTGTGTGGTTCTAGGCAAGTCACTTCTTTTTGCTTGGGTTTCCTCATCTACAAAATGTACATAATTATTAGTACCTACCCTCCAGGGTTGCTATGAGAATCATTTAACACAGTGGCTGGTGCCCAGTAAGTACTATTTAAGTGTTTATTCCACCCCCTACCCCTTCCCATACTTAATGACTATGTGACACCAGGGAAGTCACTTACCCCTCTCCATTTCCACTTCCTCATCTGTAAAGTGGGGATGAATAGAACTCTACCTATCTCACAATGTTGCTCTAAGATTCAAATAAGTTATAAATTTACAGAGCATTTCAAATCTTAAATGATTATTCAATTACTTCTTTATCATTATCTCTCAGAAGAGGTAATGCATAAAGAGCAAGCCAGGTGTTCTGGCAAAAACCAAAACTCAACTAGCTCAAGTTTGGCACACATTTCTGTCAATAAATTTTGAATCAGATTTATTTCACAAGAATAGCTAATATGTCTCCTGGCTAAGTTCTCTTATCTCCATCACTAAGAATTTGTCATTTTGTCTTTTTGAGAAATGTACATAAATGTATAGTAACACTCTTACTATGTGCATTTATCCCTTCAGTTTAGGAAGGATGTCATTTGAGAAATACTTCCTTAGATGTTTCAATCAATCCATGATCCATTCCTTCTCCCTGCTTTGGCACAGATCCCAAGTTATCCTCATCTTCTCATTATAGAGATTCTGATCATATCCTCCCAGAATTCCTCCAGAGAAGATCTAAGCACATCATAAAGGACTTTTCTTTAGCTCTTTTAATATCTCATAGCTACCAATGGTACTTAAACTGTCCATCCACTCATTATCTCTCACTCTCTCTATATAAATGTCCAAATTCCTTTTTTTTCCTTCTTCCTAAGCTCCTCCTAGAGCTTCTATTTAAGGAGGATTCTCAAGCCTCCATCACTTCATTTCCCACCTGTTTGCATTCATCTGCACATCATCTTCTCCATCATGCCCCCAACCAGTCCTTCCATCTCATCTACCCTTTCCAGCTTTCTTTTTTACTCCATTAGAATGTAAGATCTTGATTTTAGGAACCTTCCTTTGCATCTTCGTATTTTCAGCATTTAGGACATGTTGGCATTTAAAGTTTACTGACTGATTGTACAGTTTCTGGCTGTCTGCTTCTTATAAATAAGTTGTCACCAGTATTATGCTATAACCTACTTGAATCTACCATATGTTACTCCTTAGACCTTTGGGTCACAATCAATTTTTTTTTAAACCCTTGTACTTCGGTGTATTGTCTCATAGGTGGAAGATTGGTAAGGGTGGGCAAGTGACTTGCCCAGGGTCACACAGCTGGGAAGGGGCTGAGGCTGGGTTTGAACCTAGAACCTCCTGTCTCTAGGCCTGACTCTCACTCCACTGAGCTACCCAGCTGCCCCCTCACAATCAATTTTGATTCTTCTGAGGCTGTTGTATTTCATAATGAATACAAATCATTGGACTAATATTTGTATTTTGAATATTTGTATTTCAAAACCACTTTGTTATGTCAGGGTGAAATTTAAGATCATTGAAAGTAAGGGTCAACTAGGTGACTTAGTGGACAGAGAGCCAGGCCTAGAGACAAGAGGTCCAGTGTTCAAATGTGAACTCAGATACTTCCTAGCTTATGACCCTGGACAAATCGTTTAATCCTAATTGCCTAACTCTTACTGCAGTTCTTCTTTGGAACCAATAATTAGTATAGATTCTAAGACAGAAAGAAAAAGGTTAAAAAATGTTTTAAAAGCTCATCTAGGGAATGGTTGAACAAATTGTGGTATATGATGGTGAAGGAATACTATTGTGCTGTAAGGAATGATGAACTGAAGGATTTCTATATGAACTAAAAGAACCTCCAGGAACTGATGCAAAGTGACACAAGCAGAACCAAGAGATCATTGTACACAGAAAGTGAAACACTGTAGAACAATCCAATGTAAAGGACTTTGCTACTACAAAACAATCCCAAGCGGCTTATGAGAAAGAATGCTATCCATATCAAAAGAAACAACTGTGGGAGTAGAAACACAGAAGGAAAACAAATGACTTATGTGTTTATATGGATGTATGATTGGGGGTTTCAGTTTTAGAAGATTGCTCTATTGCAAAAATGAAAAATATGGAAATTGGTATAAGTGATAACCTCTGTATAACACAATGGAAGTGCTTATTGGAGCCAGAACACGGGAGGGAAGAGGAGAGGGAAAGAAAATGAATTATGTAAACATGGAAAAAAATATTTTAAAAATAATAAATAGTAAAAATAAATAAATATTTTTAAAAGATCATTGAAAGTACTATGTTTCATAAATTTCTTTGACTACACTGTCTTCCTCTTACCTAGATCTGGACCAAGCACACTGTCCATTTGCAGTGCCTGTCCCAGATAAATGAACAGAATGAATAAACAAATGGACATTCCATCCAACTGCATGTCATAGTTCAAGCCATGAATATTTTTCATCCATGTATTTTTTTCTATGTTGATTGTTAGACCATTCTCTTTTTAGTGCCCATAAATTTCATTGAGGAGACCCTGAGGTTTGATTAAATTGGCAAAATGTCATTTAATGTCAATGGAACCTCAACTCTAGAAGAAAATAACTCTTTGGTTTATATTCTGGGTACTGTATATTTGGAATTGGGAAGATGCCATTTAAAAGTATGTTATATATTTCCTATGGACACATGGGGACTTTGAAACTACATTTCCCATGATTCCTCATGGCAAACAGGAAGTATGATTATGTAAGAGAGGGGATAAATCTCCTGGGTCAGGAGGAAGTGGCCCTCTTAGCTACCAGGCACGGGAAGATACGAAAGGTAAAAATGGCTGAGGCAATGTGAATTCTTACAGGCTCATGGTCTAATGATTTTATCCCTATCAGCATGGACTTAATTAAACTACTAATTTCTATTATTATATCAGTCTTTATCATTTTTAATCATAACAGTACTCTATTTTCTTTACCACCTTTGGAGTCTGGATAGATCATATAAACCATATAGATTCCTGATTCATGTTTGACTTTCTATTAATAATTAGAGTACATTTTAACAAAATTGTCTCTGTGGTTATATCTATCAAGGAACTTTTTTTTTGGGGGGGGGGGGAAGACCTGAGAAATCAACAGTATAAATATCTCTTGCTGAGGGATTTCCAATAAAGATCATCATTTTCTTTCCAAACTATAGGCCAAGCCTTATCCTGGTCACCTGGTTAATATATGCCAGTCATGACCTGAACCCAAACTTCTTGGAATCCAAAACCTATTCACTATTCTATTTGCCTCTTAGCAAGAAAGCTTTTATGTGGTTAAAAGATGCATGGGAGGGGCAGTTAGGCGGCACAGTAGAGTGCCAAATCTGGAGTCAGGAGGACCTGAGTTCAAATCTAGCTTCAGACACACACTAGCTGGGTGACCCTGAACAAGTCGCTTAACCCTATTTGGCTCAGTTTCCTCACCTGTATAAAGAACTAGAGAAGGAAATGACAAACCACTCTAGTATCTTTGCCAAGGAAATCCCAAATAGGGTCACGAAGAATCAGACATGACTCAACAACAACAACTATAATTAAATAGTGTCTTTAGCATTTCTCCTAATTTGGTGTTGTTTTGACCTTTAAAAAAAAGCAGTCGATTATGATTTGCTTGGATACAGAAAGCTAATTCAAAATTAATCACCATGTTAGTAATGTATCATTTGCTAACTTTAGATATGTAAGAAAATTTCTAATCTTGGCCTAAGAGAACAGATGCTGAAATAATCTTTCCTCCTCCTGATAGAGGTGAAGGACTATGGGTATAGAAGGTTGGCTATATATTTTAGTTATTTTGCCAGTCAACTTTGCTTAGCAATTTTTTCATTACAAAAGAACTTAAAGTTTGGAAATAATGTATTGGAAAATATCTATGGTATAAGAATCAAACAAGCAAAAAATAAAGCTAAAAAAACCCATTGCCAATTTCATTTTTTATATGGTTTGAAGCTCACCAAATTCAATTATTTCCAAAACTGTTGCTGAAGAGTTTGTTAATAAAATCATAATAGATAAACATGAAGCGTCTGAGTAATACACAAGCCACTGGAGTCCTTCATATTTTACTCCAAAACCATATTTTCCAAAAATATATTTCACTCTTCTTTCTTGTGCCTATCTGTGAAGTCATCAACCATCAAGGTATATGTATAATTGGAAGCAGCAGAGATCACTCTTGAGATTAACCCATGTTTCCAGCTCTGATTCAGCTTGTAAACAAGTCACAGGATGCCTGATTGCAGGGATCGCAACGCCCACATAGCCCAGACTCTGGTTGGACAGGATGCTTTCAAGATACCCAGTGGAAGGTGATCAGAGGTTTAATGAGAGAGATGAGATACATGATGATTCAATACAGTATAGCGAGAGCCAGAGAAGCAGGAGGAAAAAAAGTAGTCCAAGCCAAGAAGCTTCCCCTCAGCTTCTTTTAACAGTGAGATGTTCTGGGGTCTGTGATCTAAAAAGGAAACAAAAAAAAGATAACTGAATTTCAATATGATTGGTTTCCTTTATAATTCCACGTATGTTATGTATTTAAAAACATTTTTCTAAGAAGTAGTACATAGTTTTTAGACCTCTGTAATAGAATTGCTTATTAACTATTTGCAAAAATAAAGAGATATTGAAACAGTTTTAATGAGAATGTTGTTGTCTTTGTTTAGATATGATTCATATCTTCCAAAATTAAACTACAGCTAGAGACCAGTTTGTGCAAATAGTGACTCTATATGAAGTGATTTTATTATTTGAATTTGTACTGTTTATTTCCATTGGCCTGGAACCACTTACCATATCTTATGTAATTATAACTTTGAATAGTGCAAATCCAAATATAAACAACTACTTCCAAGGATTCATTTATTCACACTAATTTTTGAGACCTAGCTGTATGCCAATGTCCTATTCTGCTCCCTATCTTTATTTCAAGGAAACATCAATTCCTTTTTGCTTGAGAATGCATTGATAATTTTCCTCTTTTGCTAAAGAAAAGATTTACTTATTTCTGCCTAGTTTTAGGTTTTTTTGTTGTCATTTGGTGAGAATAAGGTTTCTGTTGACTGGCTTGTTTGTTTGATCTGGAGGTGAGATTTCTTTTTCCTTTGGTGTGGAAAATTCCTGGTATGGAAATATCTCTCCTCTAATATAGATGGTGACCCATGTATCCAGTCATTTGTCAGATCTCACTGTTTCTGCCTCCATTACTTCGTTCACATCTAACCCTTACACACAATTACCATTTTGGTTTAGGCAATCATCACCTTTCACCTAGATATTATAAGGGCCTCCTAATTGGCCCACCTGCCTCAAGTTTCTGTTCACTCTATCCATCCTACACAGTGCTGGCAAAGTGACTTTCCTAAGCCCAGATCTAACCATGAGGCTCCTTTACTTAATCAACTATAGTAGCTTTCTTTGGACTCTAACATAAAATAGAGATTCTTCAGATGCCATTGCCCAAAATGAATTTCTATAAGTTGCCAAGAATAAAGTTAAATTATGTTCTTGGAGGGAAAAAAAAGAAAAAGAAATTATTCTCCAGCTAATTTTTCAAATGGGGAAACTGAGGCAAAAGCATTAAATGACTTATCCATGATCATATAGCTAGTATCTATGTCTGGATTCGAGATCAGGTTTTCTTGACTCCAGGTCCAGTGTTTTATCCGCTATACCACTTACCTGCCTTTTATATGTGTGTTTATTGATGTGTATGTGTATTTATATAAATACTCACACATAGATACACTTATTGTCTCTCCCATTAGAAATATAAACTATTTGTGAAAAGAAATTAACTTCATTCTTTGTATTTGTATGCCCATAACCAAGGGCAGTAGAAGGCCCATAGTAGATGTTTAATAAATAATTGTTGATAGATTGGTGGATCTAACCACAGAATGATTTTCTCTGCTCTGGTCTTAGAGAGGAATATTGAAACAGAGCCTCTAGCTCTTCTTCAAACAGAAAGAAGTTATGAGTTTGAATCCTATACAGGGTTATATCAGATGGTCATTTGTCTAAAAGCCTATTGCCAAGTTTTTCCTAGTAATATCTTTAGATCTCAGTTTAGGAGTACAACAACCAAAGTGCTACAAGGACCTTCGAGATCTTCAAAGACAGCTTCTTCATTTTACAAATGAAGAAGCCAATGTTCTTTTAAAGTAACTATGTTCCCTGCAACAGAAAATGACCTGGTTTCATTAAACCCAGATACAGCATCAAACAGTCTATGCTGTGAACACAAAATGAACACAAAAAAATAAAGCTTCTTCTGTTATAAAAAGGTAGCAATCTGAGTGGGTCAATGAAGGCAATTTGGGTGTGAGGAAGGATAAAGGGGATATTAGGTGATTATAAGGGGATTGGAGAAGGAATGAAGGGAAGGGAAGGTATATAAGAGATAAAGGAAATGGGGTATGTAGGAGAGGCAGCTCAAACAGGTTTATTCCCAGAAGATTGAGACAGAGGATATAGGGAGGAAATTAGGGCCAGTAAGAAATGTTTAGGTTTTTGCTGGAGGGTTTCTCTTGTTAGTTTCTAAGGTCTCTTGAGGGAGGAGTCGAGGACCCCTCCCTGCCAGTCAAACTGATGGCTGGAGGAAGTCTTGGGTAGGTACTTTCTGCCAAGATGGATGCCCCCAGTTCTCTCAAGAAATAAAAGAAAATGATTGCTTTCCTCTTTAGCCCTTGCCTCAATCTTCGATACAATGATTCACCAGAGGCTTTGAGTAGGTAACAAGGGGATTTATTAATCTCAGGTTAGTCAGAGGGAAGAGGTTCAGGATTTCTAACTGCTGCTAGGAAGAGGGGTGATGGTGGGGGATGGATCGCAGAGAGGTTTAGACTGAGAGAGCAGCTCTCCCAGTTGGGAGATTTGACTGCCTTTTAAGTAAAGTCCTTATTAAATCACTAAAACTAGGGGTAACTTATTTGAGAATACTCTACTTGTCTATAGAAACCAAAACCCACAATGTTCAATCACCAAGCCCTCCCTTCCACGCAGGACTCACAGGAAATTCAGGGGAAGGGGAGGGATATGGATGGAGAGATCAGGGAGAGGTCCGGAGAAATGAGATAGGTCTAAATTTCCCCAAGACAAGGGAATGGCCGAAGCAATTAGGCCAAAGCTAACAGGCTACGCCAAAGCAAAAGCATCCAGCCACAGCGAAAGCCAGAAGGCAAAAGTCCCGTCAGTTGGAACTTTACCTCTATTTATAGCTTCAAGTCCTGACTTTCTGAAGATTCTAAGTCAGATTAACTGACTTTTTGTGGCTGTTAGAAATTACAGAAGCAAAAAGTTTCTGTTAGCCACCTTGCATTACACTTCCCAGTTCATTAATAAGGATCTTTATGACTGTACTATTTCATCAACTGTTGAAATTTTACTGAAAACTTTATTGTCAAAGTAGAAAAACCACAATTTCCCTTCCATAATAAGTAAATAGGTCATAATAGTATTTATATATGTGTGATTTATAATTCACCTTTTAATAGTTTTCAATAACCACTAAGTTAACTCATATTTTTGTTAGAAGTAAAATTTAAGCTCCTCAAGAATGGGGAATTTGAATTTGTAGCCATAGCACCTAGCAGTGCCTGGCACAAAGCAGTCTCTTAACAAACAACTGTTGATTAATTGAGCTACAATTTATAGTCTTGACAGTGGCCTTGGACCCTGATAGGTAACTGATAGGTAAAGTCATAAATTTGGCACCTTTAATTCTAGAGAGATTCCCCCAATGTTACAGATGAGGAAACTGAGACTCCAAGAAGTGATATGTTTTGAAAGACATACAAATAATAAGTGGCAGAGATGGGATTTTTTTTACTCTAAATTCAGTGATTTTCCATATTCCCGTGGCCTTCAAACTCCTAAGTGCAGTCTGAGATTAAAATATATTTGGGGGATGTTTAACAAAAATAAATAAAAATATAATACAACATAGATAATGTTGATTTGCGGCTTTCTAAGTCACTATGTGGCCAGTTTCTATTTAAGTTTGGCATTATTGGACTAGATAACCACTAAAGTTTCTTCTAGCTTTATCATAATTTTATGAAACTGTTCAGTGAACTAAGATTTCAACCCTGGCATTCCTGAACCCTATGATACAACTATCATAGGGCTCTGAAATTTTTGTTGCAAAAAAAAAAATGTTTCTCTTTTTATTGTTGCTTTATGTCTCCATGAGACCATAAAGAAACAAAAGTGGTCCCATAAACCACATATGGAAATAGTCATGAGCATCCATCCCTTGTAGCACTGCAGAGTTTACAAAGTGCTTTCTTACAAATGGCAGGTTGCTCAATCTCTTGGGGTCCTAGTCTCCACATTTTTAAGATAAGAGGTTTAGACTCGCCAGTGTTGAAGACCCCTTCCAGCCTAGTCATATCAAAAGTGCTAGAACATCACAATGGGAATTTAAGTTTCCTCTAGGCAAGATTTCCTGCTGCTAGATTGAAAAAAGTCAACAGATATCTCTACAATATTTCCATTTGCAATGCCAAAGAAGGTAAATGTTGTTTGCTGAACACAATACAATCCCAGGACCTTTCCATGAATGAACATATCATAAAGCTTTGCTAGATTGCCTACCTTTTGTTTTAAGTACATGTTCAGTAATATGTCATAAGCTTCATTTGGCTTTGATCTCAGAGGAGGTCTCAGTAGAAATGAGAACTCAGAGCTATGAATATGAATAGGCAATGTACCAAAACAGATACCAGGAGCCTGAATATAGCAATGAGGCATGCCCTGTGTTAAATTGATCAAAAGGATCTTGTTAGACCCTCCATAGAATTGATTTGTTTCATCGTTCTCTGTAACAGATATTGTTGAATAGGGGGTGGTTATCTTTGTAGTGGTGCCATGAAAATCAGTCTGTGTGTGTGTCTGTGCCTCCCTCTCTCTCACTCACTTTCTTACCTTTGGACACAAAATGAAATCAATTGTGCCAACTCCTTTGTCTGCCCAAAAATAAATTATGAGCTGTCCTCCTATTTACGTATAATTTCCTTTGTTTCATTTCTGAACTTATAGACAATGCTACTGTGGTTCAGTTTCTCAAATGGCATGACACATTTCTGATTATTAGACAAAGAATTCATTTTTTGAGTACTATCATATTTATACATGGTTTGTGTTCATAGATGGTATAAAAACTGTGTCATACTCAGATTACTTCCTTTTCTGGCATTGTGGGAAAAGAGAGAGGACAAAAGGACTGAGTTTCATTCTGTATTTTGTTTTATGGCATTGGTTATGACCAGTACAAAGGTCCAAAAGTGAATTTTGGATCAGGAGGTAGTAAGTAGCTTCTCCATCACTACAGAACTTCCAACAAAATGACAACTCATCCAGAATATTACAGAGGTTATTTATTTTCAGATCTAGCTTGGAATACCACCATGTATGAGGAATCCAAGTTGTCAGTGACTCAATCAGTGGAGAAAAGTTTGATAAATTCAGATAGGCTATGGCAGAACTATAAAATACTCAGGACAACAGTCCCTAATGGGGTCTGAACCATATTTTAAAAAATTGAGAAATACTTAACAACATAAATGAAAGTACAGGAAAACACAGGAATGCTTAATGTGTGGGTTTTCTAAGTCAATATTCAGCCTACAGGGACACTTAATAAACATTTCTATTTGAATTTGATACAATTGGACTTCACACATTTCCAATGACAACTTTTACTCAATAAATGCATAAAGGATATATCATCAAGGAAAGCATAATCAGCGAAAAAGAAATGGGACAGTTTTGAAATAGTTAACAAATAGAATGCTTGAGTATAATCCTGGTATCCTCAAAATGTAAGAAGACCTTTGAAAGGGCCTCCAATTTATTGTATGGGTCCTTCTAAAAGGGACATTTAGGAGAAGATCAAGAATCATACAGCATGTCTTCATAAGACAGAGGAGGCATTTGTTTAATTGGGAGCAGTTTAATTGAGAAAGAACTTGACTTTTAGTGAAATTCAAGTTTAATATTAATTAACTATGTTATATGATTCCCCCAAAAAAGTAATGTGATCTTGCAGTGCGATAAAAGAGGAAGAGTTTCCAGGAATAAAGAGGTGATATTCTCACTGTTCTCTGCCCTTGTCAGATAACATGTAGAGTATTATTTTCAGTTTTGGAAGGCATTGAGAAGCTGATAAAATATCCACAGTAGTGAGCCCAGGGGTAGATAGGTGGCACAAAGGATAGGGAACCAGGCCTGAAGTCAGGAAGACTAAATGAGTCTTAAACACTTACTAGCTGTGTATCCCTGGGCTAGTCACTTAACCTTATTTGCCTCAGTTTCCTCATCTGTAAAATGAACTGGAGAAGGAAATAGCAAGCCACTCCTGTATCTTTGTTAAGAAAACTCCAAATGGAATCACAAAGAATCAGACAGGACTGAAAAATGCCTGAACAACAGTGATCTCAGAGCAGTGAAGGGCCATGAGTCCGTGATATACTAGGTTTGAGAGAAGGAATTGAGGACGTTCATGATGGAGAAGACTCAGAAGGAATGTGTTGGTAGGCTTCAAGGATTTCATGAACTATCCATGAAAAAGGATACCATTTGTGCTGTTTGGTCCTACAGGATAGAACTAAGAGCTAATGGGTGAAAGTTTCAAAGAAGCAAATTCAGGTTTAATGTCAGTTTAAAAAATCTTTATGATAATTTGAGTTATCTGAAAATGGAATAAGATACCTGAAGAAGTAATGGTTTCCCCTCATTGGCAGTCCCCAAACAAAAGCTGAAGATTCCGTTATTTAGTATATTATAGGAAGGATTTGGAGGTTGGATAAATGGACTGGACTAGATGGCTTTCAAAGTTCCTTTCATCTCTGAAATTCTATGATTTTGCAAAATCATGGCTGGGGTTTTGTTCCACACTAATGGAGGACATCAGTTCATAGAGCCTTTGAAGTATTAAAACATGGGTAGGACTAGATCATACTGACATTTCATAATTAGGATTGTAGAAGCCTTGGGAAAAATGATAAATGCCTTGACCTACTTCTTTAAAAAGAGGGCTTCATCGGTTGTCTTGCTGCCACTAAAACAATCTCACACAGTGCTCTCCAAAGCCCAATGCCATGACTGCTCAATGAAAACACCTTCTCAAGTAGCTCCATTTTCATTCACATCCATACTGATATAGAAAGTTTCTCATTACTCATTCATTAAAACACCTGCCCCAATTCCCTGGCAATGCCTTCTAGTCACATACATTTTTCAGGAGTTCCTGGCACAAATTTCTTTCATGACCATCCCATTTGCAAGGGAATAGTTACACAGTGGACCATTTTTCTAGGGATCAACATGAGTAGGGCTTTTTTGTCCCCTATGTATTTAGAAACTAGTTGGTATTCCTAAAATAAACTACAAATAGTCAAGGGGGTAAAAAACACATATGAAAGTTTTTATACCCAACAGAATGACAGTCATCACTTCACTTTGATAGATGTCTTGTTTGTAAGGTGGCTTGGAGTCAGAGAGAGGCCACCTCTTTAATTCTGTCTATTCACTCCAATGCTACTTGTCTTCCCCACTTCAGGGACAATTATGTAGCTACCCGCCACACCATACTGTCTCCATGAATGGAAATAGCTAGGGGTGGGAATTATGTAGGGGTTTTTTGTCTTCTCATTTAATGGTCCTAAATAAGGCACATATAGACTCTAAAAATAACATACCATGAGAATAAATATAAAATCTCATTACTTCTATAAATATCCTTAGATAATCTATATTTGGTTGATCATATTAAAAAAACATGTTATATAATGCAGGGTAGGTATAATACTTGTTCAAATAAGCCCAAATAGAGATGCTTTTTTAAAAAAAATTAGCCCACTGGTCTCTATTTATATTTTCCAAACTCCAATTATCTCATTAAATGGATTGTTTTATATTTTAGGCAACATGCCACTAGACTCAGTATCAATTCTGATTCTATTTTAGTAGACTTATTTTTAGCAAAATTCATAATGCTACATTTTGGGGGGGTAATCCTATTTCCCAGAAACCAAAGGCATTTTACTTGACTCCTTAAGAACCTGTACCCTGCTGAGTCTTTTTTTTCCCTCTAGGATTTAAAAAATCAACAACTATGTTTATGGAGACAAATATGATAAAGTAGGGAGATTAGAGAACGAATGGATCCATTCTGCTTGACAATGTTTAATTTTTGCTTGTTGATATTTAGTTATCTAGACTTTCATTTTGGATGCTATAGTTAAAAAAAAAAGTCAAAAGCTTCTACTAAGCATTCCACTTTACAATAGCATGTTTTCCATGTACTTACTTTTTCAAACAATCCTATTGTTTTTTTCTAAGAAATAGGAACTCCTCTTCCTCTTCCCTATAATAGAAATCTCTGACAGTCCAAGGCTATTTGCAACTAAAAGGTGTGTATTTGATGACAAGAAGATGAAACAAACAGAATTTGATTGGTGATAACCTAAAAAGAGACAGGGTCACCTATTGGAAAGGGAGGATTTAAAGCTTGGTTTGGCTGTGGAGAGTAAGATTTTGGCTATCTCAACATAATGCTTCTCCTTCATTCCAGAAGAACGAAGAGGGTTATGGAGGAAGAGGAGAAGTGGTCGGGGGGGGGGGGGGGGAGAAGGAGGAGAAAGAAGAGAGGAAGAAGAAGAAAATGATGATGATGATGATGATCTGGCTCAGTTCCATATTTTGTTACTTTATAGGAAAAATCATCTCTCACCAGTCAAGTCATTTAGTATAGTTTCTCATTTGCCCCCGAAAGACATAGTTCTTGAAATTTCTAAGCACATCAAGTATTCAGATTCTGTTTAGGTAAATATTTTTCATTTGTAGTGAATGAATGATTGGAATATACTCCCTGCTTTTTCTATCCTTATAAATATTTCACTTCCTTCAAGACCTAATCAAGACATCCTCTCTAAAGGGAATTTTCATGTATGGCTAACATTGTTCAGATGTTTTAACTAAGACTTGAGTCTACCCAAAATCACGCAGTTCCCCTTTCTCCTTCTTTGTTGTACACATTATGAGTTAGAGACATCTTAAATTTTAATAAATAAATAAAGGCCAGGATTGGATGGGAAATTTCCAAATCAGAATCTCTTATTTGGAAGGGATCTAAGAGGTAGGTCATCTAGTTAAATCCATACATGAACAAGAATTCACCTCTAACATCTCTATAGCTCCTTGAGAAGTCGGAAGTCTCTTGCTGCTTCAGTGTATGGAGGAACCGAAGGATTAGAGGAAACAATGGCATACATCTACAGCCTGTTTACTTTAAATGGACTAACTGTACCAATCCTACCAGGGACTGGAAGGTAGAAACCGAGAGATATAGTTAGATAAATCATGTCTTCAAGTCAAACCTGTTTCATATCCTTGAAAGCAGGGTTTCTTGAATTTTTGTTTGGCACATAGTAAATGTCTCTTGTCACCTCATAGATTTTTTCTTTTGCATAAATAATGTATAGCTAATGAGAAATATGATTGGTCATTTATCAGTTATATATTCTCCCCCCTTTCTAAAACTTCTTTACAATCTGTGGGTATGATCCATTGCATATATCTACTGTGCTTGGATAGCTGCACTTAGATATATATCAGTAAATCAAACAAGCAATGTTCTTAAGAAATTACTCAAAAGAAGTACATTCTGACCTTCATCTTCACCCAAATACACCACAAATTTCTAGATACAAAATCTGAAGTCAATGCTATTCACTAGGCTAATAAGAAATCCCATTGAGATAGTTTAGTAGATTAATAAATAATAGGATACAGCCATAGCAGTGGGTTTCTGACATCTGCCCAGGGCAGGTCAAACAAAATATTCTACAGACCAGGAAGCAGAGAATGAGGGTAAATAGTGTAAAAGGTTCTCTCATACCAAACTTTTAACATAAATTGGGTTAAAGCACTAAGTCTTAGGCAGAAACCTTTGACCTTAGAATATAAGGGAAGGCCCCCATATAGGGGAAACAGAAATCCCACTACTGACAGTAAATTAAGCATGAAAGAAATTCAGGGTAAAGCTATGAAGAAGCAGCAATTGCCTCATCCAGTAATTTCCTCTTTTTAAAAAATATTATTCTTATTAGGTATTAAGCTTAGATGTTTCTACCTATACAGTACAATATCTATTACTATCATCTAAAGTTCAGAACCCAGGATAAAGTCTGCTTCAGCTCACCTGTTATAAGGAAATAAGGAAAGAGCAGGAGCAGGACCTGCTGGAAGGGCAGAAGCAGGAAGGTTCCAGAATTCTAGGAATGTAAAAGTAAGCTTCTTCTAGAGACCATTGAAGGAGTTGGTTGAGTGTGTCTGAACTCCTTGGGTGGACCTTGTGAGTTTTCTATTCCCCTCTCCTGTGGCTGTCCTACTGATCCAACTACTTGTTCCTGTGTTCCTGTGTGTATCCTGTTGCTACTGACTGATAGATATTCCAAAAGAGCTACAAAAGACACCTAAATCATCTGTCAGTGAGACCTTTTCCCTTTAGTCCTGTTCCTGTTTACCTTCCAACCTTCCAACCTCTATTCACCATCGAAGGGGGGAATTTGGTTAGTGAAGGATATTTATTGTAGGAACTGGGACTTTTAGGGAGAGAGGTAATTGATAGTGCAGATACCAACTGTCAGAAGAGAACAACTAGATTTGGTGGGGAGGTTTATTTATATACTTTAGTTAGTTCATCCCAATTCCCTTCCCTTTCTTCCCTTATATTAAATAAGCCCTGTTTAATATTATTTGGTATCCTGAAAGCTTTCTCCGGTTGGCCTTCTCAAACCCTGAGATACTTCTGATTACTGGTCCTAAAGATCATTCCTTGACCATCTAAAATCCCCATTACCACCCTAGTATCATTTAGATACATAATTCACACCCTAGTTACAATTCTGCAACTGTCTTAAGTGTATAAATTCTTTTCTTTATCACACAGCTCTTATCTTTTCCCCTTCTTCCCAACCTAAACTATCTGAGTTAGCCTGAATCACTCTTTAGCCTGCTATTCAAGACTCTCTATCAACTAGCCCAGCCTATCTGTGAATCCTTATTTATTATAACTGCGCAACACAAAATGTCTAATCAGACTTTTCTCCTTATAGGCTCAAATAAACACATGTTCATTCTCAACTTCCATAAAGTTGTTCATCCTATTTCTCCATGCTATTGGCAGATCCACAGGGATCCTTAGATATGATATAGCAGCCTTCTTTTCTATTTGAGTTTAACAACACTGATCCAAACAACTGGATTTAGAAAAATAGAGTAGATCAAAGAAACAGACTAAAAGAGGGAGAATCAAAAGCAATGAAACTTAATAATCCGGTGTTTGATCAAATAGAAAACATAATTACCTGGGGAAAAATTCCTTACTTGATAGCATCCTCTAGGAAAACTGCAAAGCATCTTGGCAAAAATGAAGCTTACACTAACACCCTATACCATAATCCACAACACATTTTAAATTGATATGTCACCTTAATATTAAATGTCATGTTATAAAAATGATAGGGAGAGAAGCAGACCACTTACCCTTCACAGGTAGGAGATATATTCATAGCCAAACGAAAGATGCAGGTAATTACAAAAGATAAAATAAATAATTTTGATTTCATGAAAGTGAAGTGTGTAAACAGAATAATACATTTAGGATAAGAAAGGAAACAGTCAAATTGGGATGGGGGAAATCTTTGTGTCAAAACTTTCTGAAAAAGGTTTAGCATCCAAAATATATAGAGATAACACCTATGTATAGTTATATATGTAGAGATAGAGATATATAGAGATAAAACAAAAGGCATTCCCCAAAAAATAAATGGTGAAAGGATATGAAAAAACAAGTCTCAAAAGAAGAATTACCGTCTATTTACAACCATGTGAAAGGATGCTCCAAATCACTAATAAAAAGAAACAGGCAAATCCAAACAACCCTAGGTTTATCTACACACATTGCAAATTCACAAAGATAACAAAAGACAGAAACAGTCAATATTGGAAATGCTATTGAAAGATAGATGCACCCCTGCGTTGTTAGTGGAGCTATGAATCATTACAACCATTTTGGGAAGCAATTTAGAGTTATACAAATAAAGAGATTAAAATGTCCATATCCTTTGACCCAGAAATTCCACTACTAGGCTTACACCCCAAAAAGGGCATTAATAAGTTCCCATAGACAATAAAATATTTTAACAGCATTTTTGTGATAGCAAAGAATTAGAAACAAGGTATAGGCCTAACAATACATGAATGAATAAACAAATTGTGGTACATTAATGTGATGGGATAATTCGACTGTGCTATAACAAATGAATATGATGATATGGCAAATATGGAGAACAGAAAGATCTACATGAACTGAAACTAAGTAGAGACAAGAAAACAGTATCTATAATGACTACAACATTGTAAATGGAAAACACACACGCTTGTCAAAAGTTCAGAATTACAAAGGAGAACCATGGCTCTAAAAAAGACATATGAAAAGAAATCTTCACCTGATCCTCAGCAGAGGTCAGAGGTCCACTGACTTTTTTAGTTGTATTGACTATTTATGCTGATATTTTCCTCTTTTGTATTTAAATATATGCATATTTAACAATATAAATAGTATACATATTTGTTATATGAGATGGATCTTTGGAAAGGGGATAGAAGGAATACTGGGGAAAAGTATGATGATGTAGAAAAAAACAGAAGAAATCAATAAAAATGTATTTTATAAGGATAATATTTATAAATCATTTTGCAAACATTAAAGCACTATATAAATGCTAGCTATTATAACTATCATCATGATCATAATTGTTATTATACATATTTTTGCTAAACAGTCTTGGATAGAAATTCTCTTTTCTCTAACTAAAATCCATCTTCTAAACATGGTGGTCCAGATGCAGCACTGAGTTAACGTGGTTGTCCTATCCAATCAGAAGGAGAAAAATAGTTTCTTAAGAGACCTTAACAATGATCTTCTGTGTCCTTCTTTTGAAATTCTTACTAATATGAAAGTTAAGTTCACATAAGATTACCTATTAACTAAGCTAGTTTCTTTCATCTCCTAAACCTTTTCTAAACAGGAATTTGACTTTTCTTCTATTCTAAATCTTTCAAAACTATTTTGGATAAAACAATGTTCAAACACATTCTCTTTTCACAACAGAAGAAAAAGGAGAATTCATTCATAACAGGAAAGGGGGCAGAGGTTCATGGGAACCAGCTTGACCTTTGGGCTTTACTGTAATTGTGGGACCCATAGAACAAGAGGAAACCAATTTAAGAGCACCAGTTATTTGCTAGGACCCAGAAAGGACTTTTTACTTACAGAAAAAAGGGTTAAGAGAGAATGCCTAGCCAGCCTGGATATAAAACTGGTTTTTAAAACTGAAAAGGAAGTGTGGCATGGTAGAATCACGGCACCTACTTCTATTCTGCTACTTACTATCTTGGTGACCTTGAACAAATCATTTCCTCTCTTTGTGTCTCTTATTCTCTATCTGTTAAATGAAGATTAAATGGAATTATTTCTAGGATCTCTTTCAGCTCCAAATCTCATCTTTCTGTAGACTACCATAAGAGTCAGTATAGGATAGTGCATAAAAGCAAATAAATAAATAAACATATATCCCTCAGGCAGGGCAGCCAAGTGGCACAGTAGATAGAATGAGCTGCCTATGGTCAGTAAGAATCATCTTCCTGGGTTCAAATCTGGCCCCAGATCTACTAGCTAGGTGACATGACCCTGAAAAAATCATCTGGAGAAAGAAATGTCAAACCACTTCAGTGTCTTTGCCCAGAAAACCCCAAACAGGGCCATGAAAAGTGAGACACACTGAAAAGACTAAACATCCTTCAGATAACTCCCTAAGGTTTATGATGAAAAGCCTTGAGTATATTGTATTTGTATTATCATTCCAAGCTGGACTCTAGGACTAAGCTATATGCCTATAATATGACTGTATATTGTTTCTATTGAGGTTCACCACCCTTGGGATAATAGTTCACTTTTTTAAAGGTTGCCCAATAGCCTTATAATTTGGGGGGGAGGGAGGGAGAGAGAGAGAGAGAGAGAGAGAGAGAGAGAGAGAGAGGTCATAGTATTAGAGATAATGATAATGATATCCCTTCCCTTGCATCTCCTAGCTGCTACCAGCAGAATAGATCCTCAAGGCTAGGGATGTTTTGTTTTCATCTTTGTGCTCCTAGCTCCTACCACTGCATCTTGCTTATTAAAAAAGAAGTTAATAAATATTTGTTGAATTTAATTGAATAAAACTACCAGTGAGAACTGAGGCAGAGTCTGTCCAAGTGTACTCTGGATGCTCTCATCAAATCTGACGTAAGCAGACCTACAGAAAATCAGTTCTATTTGACTTAGGAACACATCATATCTTGTTTTACTTGGTTTCCTGAAGCAGGTTGTCTTTGCAGTAACAGTGAAACAAGTCGGCCACATTCTGGTATCAAGGATTCTGACAAGGAAATGGTTTTTGGAATCCTTGTTGTCATTCTAACTGTATTCCTGCTTTGTAAGTATTCCTGGGAGTTGAATTTGTATCATTTTTGATCAGATCACAAATACATCACAGATGATAACTATATTCCATTAATTTCATTTTCTTTTAAAGGCTACTTTCCAAAATAAACCACAACTCTAAATGTTGCCTGAGTCTCCTTTAAAAATGGCCTGTGAATTTTCCACTTCCTAAATAATTATTTTAATTGTACTTGGAAGAATAATGAGGCAAAGTTAATAACTGCATTCTCATTTCTAAGAAAAGCAGGTAAACATGTTTAGTTCTAATATAATCCAATGAAACTAAGCTAATGACTGTACATAATTCTCAATATTAAATAAGATCTCTGAGCTTGATTATGCTAATTCTTTTATTAATGATCTGAAGACATCAGGAGAGTACTCTTGAATAGAACTCCATGGAAAGAATTCAATTTCCTCTGTTTACATGAAAATAGGTGCTACCAACTAGAGAATACACCTCATAAAACATGATCTTTTTGAAAAGGAAACATGACTTATAGAAACATGTTGGAAAATGACTGTTTACCTGTGACCATCAGGTTTTATTCAAGCCAAATTTCTAAGGGGAATACCATCGTTATTTGAATAAGAACAGTATATTCAGCTTTAGACATTTCTTTTTTCTAGAACTACAGAAAAGCTATATTATCCTAGTTATTGTAGATTTCACTAAGTAAAGGCATTTAAGAGAACAAATTCTGCTGCTCAATATCTGTTCTGTGACAATGAGCAGATTTCATCCTCCAATAAGTTTTCCATTAGAGAAATATAAACTACAGGAAGGTCTATGCAAAGAGAGAAGCTCAGGACTTCTGAAGGTTTTATATGGTTTAAAATAAATTTACTTTGTTGCAATATCTTAAATTTTAATTCTCATAAATATTCAGGAAATGGAAAATCTCTCCAAAAATTTTCACATAAGAAAAATAAAGGTGCATCGACTGGAAGCTTATAAAACAAATGAGGGATTCTATGCAACTCATCCATCTTTGTTGCATTTAATCTTTTTAGTCAATGAAGATATATGTCTCTGTGTGCATATTTATAAGGAATATGTTGGAAAGAGGAACTGAAAGAGCAGATGGATTAGACAGACCAAAATAGATGGAGTCCAAACTTTTAATTTTCATTCATTTCTATCAATGGGTGGTAGAGATTGTTCCAAGCAAATATCACATCTCTAGCTTAATGGAGATGAATAACTTAGCTTATTCTAAACTTTCTTTTTCTGAAAGGAATGCAAGACTATAGTATAGCTCATTTGTATTACTCAATTCATTGTCATTGCTCTCTTTAGATAAACTTTCTTCTCCTGGGGGAAGTCAAAGGAACCAACTCTTAACTAGCCAAGAAAAAATTAGTGATTATGAGGCTCAAGCAGCAGAAATAACTAAGAAGTCATTTGCTTCCAAAGCAAGTTTATTTTTATTGCCAGCAAGTAATTCATTCATAGGTCATTTATAATTCTTTAACTGAGTCCATTAAAGAACATAACCACAAATGACAGAAACACAGTGGTCTCCTTTCTGCCTCCAAAATATAGGATTCCATCTTATCTCTTCATAGGGCAGCAATTGTGGAGGAGAGGAAAGGAAGTGTGAGAAATTAAATGGAGCATCCACCATCTCAAATCACCAATAAACCCATTTTTCTGCATCAGACAAAATAGATAATTCTATTTGATGTTCTCTTGAAATCTTGAGCCACCAATAAACACAAAATGCAGAAAAGGCAGGAACTCCCCCACCCACCCGCCCACTCACCCTTAACCATACTACCTCTCTGGTTTGGTTCCAGGATAGTCACTCTAGCATGGTAATTGTGACATGTTGATTGATTTGTTTCTGTGGGGTTTTAATTGAGTAGACACACAGTTCATTTGCAGTTTATTGAGAAAACAATCCTACCACATAATAGTTTTAATTGTCCAAAAGATGTGTCTTTTATTTATTTTAAACATTCCATCCTTCATTATCACATCAACAGGTGAGTCCATCAATATTTATCCAGCCCCTATTTTCTTTTCACACTCACTGTGTGGAGGCCAGGGTGAGTGTTGGATCACTGAGGGATGCTCCAGTTTTTAAAAACTGACTCTTCTGAAAGCAGTGAAGACACTAGCACTGAAAGCACAGTTACAAAACAAAGTGCTCCATGAGGTCTGAGGCTGTTGTTGTTCAGCTCTTTCAGTTCGGTCTGACTCTCTATAACCCTATTTGGAGTTTTCTTGGCAAAGACACAGCAAGTGGTTTGCCATTTCTTTCTCCAGATGATTTTGCAGATGAGAAAGCTGAGGTTAACAGATAGTAAGCAGCTACAGCCAGATTTGTACTTAGGCATTCCTGACTGCTCTCTTCACTGCACCACTCAGGCAGGTAAGGTAGAACACACTAATGAAATTTCAAAAACTGAGTGTTGGGGCAGCTGGGTGACTCAGTGGATTGAGAACCAAGTCTAGAGATGGGGAGTTCTGGATTCAAATCTGACCTCGTATACTTCCTAGCTATTTGACCCTGGGCAAGTCACGTCATCCCCATTGCCTAGCCCTCGCCACTCTTCTGCCTTGGAACCAATATATAGTATTGATTCTATGACAGGTTTGGGTTTTTTTTTTTTTTTATGAGCTGTTCCAATGGAGGGTACAAAGTGTAAGGCATGGTACCTGTCTTGTGGTCTCACTGTATAAACAAGACATGTGAATACAACAACTAGAGAGCAACACAAGTCAACATATACTCAAATGCTAAATTATTTCTTTAAAATGACCTGTTTTAGGATTTTAGAGATAAGTGTGAGTTGTGATAGTCATGGAAGTTTTCAGGAAGAGGTGAGCTATGTGCTGGGATGTTGATGATGTTACTGCTGATGATGATATCCCATTTATATTTGTAGTTTGTAAAGAGGGAGCTAATCTGGGGCTAATCCTGGAATAAAAAAAAAAAAAAACTGAGTTCAAATCAGCCTTGAACGCTCATTAGCTGTGTGACCAAGGGCAAGTCACTTCACCTCTCTGTGCCTTGATCTACTCCAGGATCTTGGCCAAGAAGACAGTATGGTCCACAGGATCATGAAGTCAGACACAACTGAACTACTTAGCTACAAAGGTTTCACACATCCAATTAGAAACTCTAATGTTCTGACCATAACTTAATGTGATTCTACTTCTTTCTGTGTTCCACCCGTCTTGTCCTGCTCTTACTCTTAGCCCTCATTAATAGTTTCAATCCCTCAACCCCTCGGGACTTTCCCAAGCCATTACCTTTGCTATGATTTCACTCTCCTCCTTCTTCAAACTCTACCTACTTCAACTTTGCACTCTGCTCTCCAGTCTCTTGTGCTTTTGTCCTATGGCTGTCTTGCTCCAGCATCTGACTTCTCCATCCTTAGTACTATTTATGAAGCTGGAAGATGTCCTGAAACTTTTCTGGGTTGGTGATGTTAATGGGTCTCATGGGGGCCCTCACTGCAACAAGGTTATCGTTCCTTTTGTCCCCGAGTCCCTATCTCAGAGACTGTACTGCTACGAGTGGCAAAATGCCCGAGTCTCTGAAGAATTGGAGGTGAAGGTGTTGCCGTAATCTCGGTGAGAATTGATAAGGATCTGAACTAAGGCAGTATCGTGAGAATCAGAAGAGTTCAGATATATAGGATGGTGTGAAAATATTAAGAATTGGCAATGTGTGGGGTGAGGGCATCGAAGAGGCCCATGGGGACACTGAGTGAACTACAAAATTATCCAAGAAGAATTCTGCAAGAAAAACAATTTTAAAAGAATTTCATCCTATAAATGAATAATTGGAAAAAATTGGTCCTATGGCAAAAGTGAAATAATCAATGAACAGCTCCTGTGTTTCACACGATAACCACAAAATGTCAAAAGAAAAATAGAAAGTGACTCTCCCTGTAGAGCAGACGTACTTAAACCTTTCCGTGACACTGATTTCTTTGTTGGTATGATAATGCCTATGAAATTCTATTTAATTAATGCTTTCAAACACACAGAAATAAAACATATAGGACCACAAAAGAAATCAATACTATTGAAACAACTAGCAATTTCTTCTTTAAGTTCATGGAGCCCAGGTTATGAATCCCTGTAAATGAAAATTAGAGTGATGGAAATGAATAGATGTTAAATTTTAGCTCTGTGATTCACCCCACATGGCAAGCAGCCAGGATTACATTGAGAAAAAGTACTGAACTAGGACTCAGGAAAAATGGGTCCCAGTCCCAGCTCTGTCATTAATTAGCTTTGTGACCTTATAAATTACTTGCTTTCCTCTAGGTCAGTGGTTCCCAAACTTTTTTGGCCTACCACCCCCTTTCCAGAAAAATTATTACTTAGCCCCCTGGAAATTATTTTTTTTAATATTAATAGCAATTAATAGGAAAGATAAATGCAGCGGCAGCTGGGTAGCTCAGTGGATTGAGAGCCAGGCCTAGAAATGGGAGGTCCTAGGTTCAAATCTGGCCTCAGACACTTCCCAGTCATGTGACCTTGGGCAAGTCACTTGACCCCCATTACCACCAATCAATATACAGTATTGATTCCAAGACAGAAGGTAACGGTTTAAAAAAAAAGTACAAAAAAAAAAAAAGATAAATGCAACTGTGGTCATCACTGCCTCCCTGGATTGCTGCAGCACCCACCAGGGGGTGGTGGCGCCCACTCTGGGAATCACTGCTCTATGTTTTAGTTTCCTTATGGAAAATGAGAGGTTTGGGCTGGATTTCAAAAGTCCCTTCAAATTTTGAATTCTGTAACTGCCTCTGATGGCATACCTTCCAACCCTTTCCCCAATTCTATGAATTTGCTTAAAGTCTTATTTCTTCCCATGTTAAGCACCATCATGTAGAGGATTTATGGGAGGGCTTGGACAAGAGTCACTGAGAAAAAGGAGCCAAAGATGAGTTCTGATCTACATTGCTGGAAGGAACACTCACACTAATGAGCTCCCATTCTAGTATTGATTAACGCTCCTAACACCTCAGTAAGTCTGCTGCCTACTCCAGCATTCCCTTTTGCAGTAGAAAAGTTTCCCTTTGTAAAACCCAGCGGAATTGCTCATTGGCCACAGGAGGGGTTCGGGAGGAGGGAAGGGAAAGGACATGAATCATGTAACCATGGGAAAATATTCTAAATTAATTAAATAAAAAATTTCAAATTAAAAAAAAGAAGAAGAAAAGTTTCCTCTCTGGACCCCTTCTATTTTCTCAGTAAAAGATTACTCTTTCCTCATACCAACCCTTTTCATCCTTGGAAATCAATACTGATTACATATCTCCTTTAACTTGGACATTAATCTATCTCTGAATGCCTAATGATCCCATTCTGAGGCTAGTCTTCCTGATTATACAGGCTACACTATCTGTCAAGGTCCTGGAACTCAACAGTATCTCATCTCCTGGTCAGGCTTTTGGAAGTTCTAAGGACAAAACCATTCAGGCCTTGTACCTGAGCTTCTGGAGGTGGTAGGGACATCTGGCCATGGAAGAGAAAACTTAAACTATTTATCTAATTATCTGCCTCCCCTATTCTTCTGATACCCTGCCTAAACATTGGAGATTGGCTTATTTGCACACCTTATTACTACCCTCCCCAATCCAGTAATACTGGAATCCCAACTACAAAAGAACAAGTCTTCTCTTTCCTGATCTCAGCTCTCTATTTCCTCACTCTCACTCACCTCAATGACACAGATCTTGGCAATGTTATACTTCATATCTACCTGCCTCTTCCATTATGGCCTCTGGAAGTTCCACTCTATCATTAACAAAATCTCTTTTATTTTGGACCTCTTCCTCTCCTGTTCTTCCCATCTTCTGTTATTCACTGAGACCACCTTCCCAGAAAGAACACCAAACCCTGACTGTCCTTTCCAGGACCTGTTACACTCTCTCTCTTAGCCCTGACCCACTGGTCCCAGGAAAGGAGTCTGAATACCTCTTACCATTCATTTCCACTTCCAGATTCTCCTTTAAGCATGATCACTAAGTAACTTCTCCTTTGAGGTTCATGCTATGACTTTAACACCCAAACCAGATCCTTGAGACCCCAACCCCCAAGAATTGCCCCTCCTTTCTCAATGGTCTCAGTTTCCCTCTCTACTCCAAGCACTCCTCTAATACTAAGGAGATAATCTCTCAAATACTTTAACTTCCCATTTTCTCACTCTACTCAATTTCCATGGCTCCTCCTCCTCGGCTCCACAGAGAAATGATCATGTTCTTGATCTTTTACAACTCAAAATGGCACTGCTTTCACATTCAAGAACTCCAATATTCAATTACCTGATGATCATCTTTTATCATTCCTTCTTTCTATGCCTTAATCCTCCTAACCTATGTGTTCATCTTTACCATGAGTAGTGGCAAGTCTACCCCTCAATGCTTTTCTCAAGCCATCATGCCAGCTCTGCCTACATTCTTCTCCCTTTCTAATCTCAATTCCTTGGTACAGATATCCGATTACTGACATTTAATAGATAAACCACAGAGAATTCCCAAAAGCTTGAGGAAAAATGACTACCCCAAGGCCACACAACCAGTAAGCCTCAGGAATGGCATTGCAACTCAAGTCTTCCCTGATTCTAAGACTAGGAACCTATCTCTAATGACCTATTGTTTCTCCTGAACTGGGAGACAACAGAAAGGTTTTTATTCTTCTCTTCCAAACAAACTCTTTGCCAGACAACTGTTTCCACTCCCAAGATACAAGCATCCATATGTTGATGGATTATTCCTCAAGGATAGCCCCCTCCAAACCTATTCCTCCATCCCTACCCCTCTGACCAGTTAAACTTTTTTTCCCTCTGCCCCATTCTTATCATTAGATAGATTTCAAGAGACTGCTGCTAACTGAACACAAAATCTAACAAGAGATAAAGAACAAATTGTAGTTGAAAAATCCTTTGTTTTTTAATTATTCACATGATCTTTCAAAAGTAACACAAAGATGGCTTTATTCTTGAAAGCCCCAAAGGGCCTCTCCACTCAAAAAGCATTTAAATCTCCCAGAGAAGAGTGGGCCAGCTAATGCTTCAGTCCCCACCTCCTGCAAGAAAAGTACTTTCAGAAATTCACTCCCAGACCCATCTGCTGGTAAATGGGCAGCCAGGGATAGTACTTAGAAAAGAGAATGAAAGAACTTAGAACCTGTTCAGAGAAGGGCAAAAGGCAAATTCAAAGGGTTGGAGAACAGAGCCTAGAAAGAAAAGAGAACAGAACTAGAATGATCAACCTGGAGAAAGGGTAACTCCAGAGTACCCAAATGGCATACGACTCAGAGATAAAAGAAGGGCTGGAGAAGGACAGTAAGTTATTTGCTAGATACACTGAGACTGGGAGAAAATGTTGACATATTGTAGGATGAAGACTATAGATAAAATGTGAAAAAGAAGGAAAAAGATAAATGGGTATTTATTGAATACCTTCTATAGACCATGCTGAGTACTTTACACATGATCTCATTCGGTCCTCACAACAACCCCAGGAGGTTGTGTTATTATTATTCCCATTTTACAGATGAGGAAACTTGGGCAGAGGTTAGATAACTTACCCAGAGTCACACAGTCAGTAAGTATATGAGGCCAAGTTAGAACTCAGGGATTACTGACTCCAAGTCCAGGGTTCTAGAAATCACACTATTCAGCTACCTCATTTTTTACAGATAGCATAGAGAGGATTTGACAGCTGGTGGCACATTGGATAGAGTGCCAAGCTGCAGTGAGGAAGACATCTTCTTGAATTCAATTCTAGCTTCAGACAATTACTAGCTGCCTGACCCCAGGCAAGTCCCTTAACCTTGTTTTGCCTCAGTTTCCTCATCTGTAAAATGAGCCAGAGAAGGAAATGGCAAATCACTCCAGTATATTTGCCAAAAAAAAAAAAAAAACATGAGATCATGAAGAGATGGACATGACTGAAAGAAATGAACAACAACAAATAAGGAGTCCTTATTTGGAGGGATTTTGTGAATAGATGAATAGATTAAGATTATTGCTTAAAAATCCCTCCTAGTTGTTTTTTTTAACCCTGCCTTCTGTCTCAGAATCCATACAAGTATTAGTTCTAAAGCAAAAGAGCAATAAGAGCTAGGGAATTGATGTTAAATTACTTGCCCTGGGTCATACAGTTAGGAAATGTCTGAGGTCACATTTGAATCCAGGTCCTCCCACTCCTAGGCCTGGAGGTCTATCATTATGCTACCTAACTGCTGCTCCTCCTAGTTTTATGATTATGAGCTTAATCCTTGCAAATGAATAAAACTTCCAGCTGGATAGTATGGTATGTATTGGTATATCCAATAGAAGTGTCAAATGTTTTTTTGCCACCTAGAACAAAGAAGAGGAAAGAGTTCTGGCTTGGGAATTGTGGGATCTGGTTCTAATTTTGCTTCTGTTACTTATTAGCTGTGTGACATTGGGCAAATCGCTTAGCTTCCCTAGATTTCAGAAGTTTCCTCACTTGCAAAATGAGAAGGCTGGACTAGATGGCCTATGAGAGTCCTTCCATTTCAAAATCTAGCCATTATTATTCCCATCCCTAATCTTTTTTCCATCAAAGGTGACTTAGAAGTGTGCTTTGAGCTCTTTTTCCAGCAGGAATATTGAGTCTGAACTCATCAATCCACATCCTCTCATGTCTCTCTTTCCCATGGCTGGCAAGGATTAGAAGTGAAATCTGGGGCCATAGAAAGGAACAGAATTCATTTTCCCAGTGACAACTATGGCAGCATTAGCACGGTGTTCTAAGAAAAACCAGGATGAATGGCTTCTGGCTCTTAATCTAGCACTCTGTTCATGAACCTTGGCTCACCTTCCCAATATTTTAGGCTGAGAGGATAGAAGATGGTGGCAGTCTGAGGAATGAAGGACATGCTTAAGACTAAGAGTTAAAAGGAGCTTTAGCAGGCATTAAGTCCAATCCCCTCACTTCACAAATAGGAAAATTGTGCTTCAGAAAGTGGTTCAACCTGAGGTTACCCAACTGCAAGGGGTCTAGAGTTGGGACTATTTAGCCTGGAGATGTGAGAAATGGGAATATAACATGAGAGCTGTCTTCAAGTATCCAAAAGGCTGTCATTTGAGAAAGGGACTAGACTTGTTCTTATTGGCAGAATCAGAAGCAATGACTGGAACTTATAGAGTTAAATTCAGATTTAATTACAGGGGAAAAAATTTCTTCCCAATTAGAACTATCTTGAAGTAGAATGGCCTGAGAAATAACAGGATTCTCCCTTTCCCTTACTACTGGAAGCCTGCAAGCAAGGACCAGAGGACTAATTCTCTGGAATATTGGAAATTAAGATTCTTAAAATCCCAAACTCCCTTCTAGATTCAAACTTTACCTTTCTCTCCCTGTCTCTCTGTCTTTCTCTGTCCCTTTTTCTCTGTGTCTGTATCTGTCTGTCTGTCTCTGTCTCTCTGTCTCTGTCTGTCTCTTATCTCCCTTTCTGTCTCTCTCTGTCTCTGTCTCTCTCTTGGAAATCTTGGAAATCTGACTGAGTCCTTGGAAAAGAAGTAGAAATCTGCCCAAACTAAGTTCAACACAGAAAGAATATCAGATGAGAAACAAATAATTTAAGTAAGATAATTTGCAAGAAGAAATCTAGTAATAAAATTCACAATCTGTTATCTATATAGAAAATATAGATAATAAACTGTTGATTGTAATGAAAGGAGGCAAATTTGATTTCATAGGTGTTATTGAAATTCAGTTGAATGAGACTTATGGCTATGATTTGGCACTGGAAAAATATAGCTTACTACAAAAAGGATAGACAAAAAAGGAGTAATAGATTGCCACTATAGGTAATTAATTATGTTTTACATTTCTTAGAACAATATGAGTAATTAATAAAACAGATTAGATACAAAGCTAGTGCCTAGTATAGAATATTACAGATCCAGTACACAGAGTGGGTAATTGATCAATCTCCAATTCATGCTTGACTAATGCTGAAACTACAGGTTTTGCAGCGGATATTTAACCAGTGCTAACTAGTGAGAAATGGCAGATTTCAGAGTATAAAAGTCTCATTCTAATTCTAAAACATACTTCTCTGATTACCATTTGCCTATTATGTATAGTGCATCTCAGCCTGTTAGCATATAATCTCCTTGAAGTCAGGGACTGTCTGATTTTCGTATTTATATTCTCAATGATTAGAATTTATATTCTCAATGATTAGAAAGAATAAATGAGTTTTTTCAATCATTTGTTTATTCATTTGATGTCATATTTTTAAAACTCTTACCTTCCATCTTAGAATCAATAGTGTGTATTGGTTCTAAGGCAGAAGAATGGTAAGAGCTAGGCAATGGGGTTGAGTGACTTGTTCAGAATCACACCACTAATAAGTATCTGAGGTCAGAATGGAACCCAGAACCTCCCATCTCTAGACTTGGCTCTAAATCCATTGAATCACCTAGCTGCCCCACAATGGCATGTTAACTGACATTCAATATTGCAATGAATATATGCCAAAGTTAGTGAAAGGTGTTAGCATTCATGAAACAGTAAATGTTATTAAGCATAAGCATTTTTAATTTTATACATTTGTGGATATATATAAAAGTCTATATCTGCAAGTTTATGCTATGCTAATTTTCTTAGTGACTATCTCAATTTGAAGGATATGATCATCAATACTAAATGACTAGTTTCTATTTACCTGAGTGGCAAGGATGGTCAATTTCTTCCATTTTTAGGTTTTACCCCTCATTTGTATAACAAACTTTCTCCTAAAAAATTCATCAGATTTTCTTGATTCTCATACTATTGACTCAAATGCATTATAAAACCACAGGTACATAAGAAACATATTGTTAATCTTGACCTAGTTTGTACTATTAAGCCTTCTATATTTCTTAAACAATACCTTTATTAGAAGTAATTGAAAAAAATAGATGAAATTAGAGTTAACAAAAAGGAAAGATTATGACTTTAAATTAAACTATATTTTTCACTTTTAGTACAATCCTATATAATATTACCTCTTGTCTTGGGGAGAAAGAATATGAATCACAAAATATCAGAAAATAATTATTAAAAATTATAGTAACATGTAATCTGAAGACAATTAATTTTAAAAAGACTTTAATTAATTCCAAGCCTTTTCTCCTGACAAACAACAAAAACATATAAAATATTTGGATACATATGGTAGAGAAACAAATTACACAATCACTATTATGCTGTGCAAATATATCTACCCACAAGTGATGAGTGATACACATAAAATATTTTTCTTACAAAGATAAATAATTAAGTGCTTATCACTCAAAAATTTCTCATGCATGATTCTGAATTTTCCTTATTATTTTTCACACAGACCCAAACAATTAAACACATGAAGAAGAGGGGGGGAAATGTTTCTCAGAATTTATATACTCTGAGTAAATATGTTTCATTTTGGAATAAAATTTGAATATTGTATTCCATAAATGTGCATAGAACTTCATTTAATTATTTAAAATAAAGCTAAAATAAATAATTCATTGAATCATTCTGTAAGTCATTCAAACAACGACATTCATTAAGTATTTCCTTTGTGATAGGAACTGTTCTTTGTGCCAAGAACTGTTCTGCCACAAGGAGTTTACATTCTAATTGGTAAGAAAACTTGTAAATAACCGGGTATATACAAAACACATACTGAATACATGAAGATCATCTAAAATAAGAAGACTAATTAGCAAAAGGTAGAAAAATCTTCAACAAAAGGGAGGTAATTAGTACAGGGTATTGGGAAGAAAGGGAAAGTCAGCATCATTATGAGGTAATTTTGCACCCAAGGCAAAAAATATAAAATTCATATACATATTTATTATTGGTGTGGTTTGCTAAAGAAAGTAGATATATATCTTATATGGTTTTTTCTGACCCTATCAAATTTAAGTGCTCAAAGTATATGTCTCACTTGCCTAGTTGGTGTTATAATTCTAGGGTGAGAGGTAAGAGGGAAAAATGACAATGCTGTTTTTAAAATGCTTGGAAAATTTTATGGACTTCAAGTTTAATATAGTATAAGAATATAGATTTGGAGCTAGAAGGGAAGTAAGCAGTAATGTAGTCTACCTCCCCCACTCACCCTCTATGATGAGTTAAAGTCTCTTTACCATGTTTCTCTTCTCAGGGTCCTAGATTTCCTTATATAACTATATCTTCTTCAGAAGCAATGATAATTGCCATTTTTCAAAATATTAAAAACATGGAAATATATATTAACTGGTAACATATACAGCCTATATCATATTGCCTGTTGTCTTGGGGAGGGAGAGAACATGCATCACAAAATGTCAGAAAATATTATTTAAAATTATATCAATACGTAATCTGGAAAAAAAAATTTAAGACATTCATCCAGACTTCTACTGACAAACAACAAAACCCCAAACATACTCAAACAATGGCAATCGATTACCCCCTTTATTGTCTACCTTTTTTGTAGTAAGTTATATCTTTCCTGCCAAAACATAGCCATGAGTCTCATTCAACTGAATTTCAATAACACCTATTTAATCAAATTTGCCTCTTTTCATTAAGATCAACAGTTTACTCTATTATCTACATTTTCTATATAGTCATTTATTATATATCCTTAAACATTTAACCTATGGGGCATTCAAAAATACTATACACAACTCAGCTATAAGCAGAAACTTGGCTCTAACAAAGAGCCACCTTAACCCTTTACTTTTCCAAATATTTAAACAATCTTCCCATGAACTTTTCTAGTTAGGTTATTGCTTGATTTTCTGTCTTATGTCCAGCCAAAGGAGACTATTAGCTCTTCCTTCGACTCATCCTGTATTCTCCCACCTCTCTGTATTTATCTAGGCTGACATCTATATCTATAATGTACTATTCCCTTTTATTTGCCTTTTGAAGTCATCTCCCTTCTGGGCTCCAGAAAAAGCTCTAGCATCTCACCTTTCTTGATTCACAAAGGTGAAAGTGATTCTTTCCTCAAACTTTCCTTTATCTGGGTTTCTGCATTCTTTCTATTACATTCTATCCTGAATTTTATCTATGAATATAGCACATTCCACTTATTAGATAATTATCTCTTATGGGAAAGATCTCAATTTTATCTTTATATCCCCAATATCTCACACACAATTGACATGTAATGAATCTATATTTAATTGAACATCCCCATTTCTCAGAAATCATGCCTTCTTGATTAATGAGAAGTGGCTATTACTAAAGTGATTTCCTTAAGGAAAATCAGTTAAACAAATCAGAGGGAGTCAAGAAGGAACCTAGTTTAGGAAGAAGGTAGGGAATTTGGAGTCTGAGGACTTGAAATGAAATCCTAACTTTGCTGTTTGCAAGAGAAGGGGAAAGATACTCAATGTTTTACAAATATTATCTCACTTAATTCACTATGAAGATGGGATTAACTCTACCCTGCCCATTTTTAGATTTAATCACAAAAATTGTGTTAATACCCCCTCCACTTACACTTGAATGGGGGAGGTCTGTAACTGTAAGAAATAAAATTAATATAAAAGGATAGATTTAAAAACATTAGGGTTTTAAAGGGTTTATTGATAGCCATTGGGAAAATGAAACCACATGCCTATTAAGAGTTAGTTTAAAGGGACCCGCCATTACCTCCTCCTTCCATCCTGGCTCCTACTCCACAATCAGAAAAGAGGAAGTACCAACCCAGGCACTCACTATTTATCCTTCTGTTTATGCTATTACATAACTGTCTTACATCACCACATAAGACTGGAAGCAGTTGGATCATGGGAAATGTAGTTTGAAAGAGCCCTAAATGTCCACAGGAAGTTTAAATATGGGACCTCAAAATTAGTTCAAGGACTCTCAAATTTCCAATATCACATTACCCACGTGTGCAAAAGTGTATGACAAATCAGAATCTACTGAATGCCCTCTGGGCAGTCCTAAGCAAAACTTTAGCTGTAATTGGTACTCATTAAAATGGAAGGAATGCATAGGAAGTGATGAAAGGAATGGTCTTTAACAGTGGTCAGAACCTCCTGGGACACTCTTTTTTGTCTTGGACAGGATCCTGGAAGAGCTATCGCTGAGAACCTTGGACTGCATTCTATTTCTCCTTAGAACTATCACAAGGATGAGTGAAAAAGACTGACTCCTTCCTAGATTTTCTGAAGGAACTATCCTCAGGAGAAGTCTTCCCTCTGGGTAGAGACTTGTGGCTGAAGCCCCTGCTTTATTCATCACCAGGCCCTAGGCTCAAGGCTGAGGCCCCTCTGGTTGAGGACTAATTAGTTCTGCCTGGGTTGAGCCAGGAACTGGAGCAAAATACTTAGTGCTATAAAATAAGGAAAATGGATTAGATAATTTATAAAGTTTGTTCCATCGTAAATCTGTGGTTCTGTGGCTTTCTTCCCTCTGTCTTAAAAATGTATGTATCATTGCATATCTTAGACTTAGTATATTTATGATTAATATATTGAAAATTTAGAATTATCTTGAGTTTTATCCCTCTCGAAAAAAAAATAAGCATTCTTCGGAGGTAGGTATTCCTTTACTAATGTTCTTCAAGCAGAGATTAGATAATCATTTGATTATAATAAAAATTATTTGGGGGATATTCATGGGACTAGTAGTCCATTATGATCCCTTTCTACTCTAAAAATAATTTATTCTCTGATCCATTAATTAATCAGTGATACTAAGTAGAAGTTAAATCACTTCCTACTAATTTCAAATTGTTATAATTTGGAAATGGGTTGCATTGACATTATGTAAGAAAATGGCATTTGCTTAAAAATTAATAATACAAGCAACATTAGAAGAGAAAGGTTTGGTCTACTTAAGAGAGCAAACTGATATTGAGCACTTGAGATATATCTCAATATAATAACAATCACATTAACAATAGTTAGCATTTATATAGTAGTTTAAAGTTTGCAAAGCACTTTACAATATTATCTCATTTTATCCTCACCAGCCTGGGAGGTAGATGATATTATTATTCCCTTTTTGTGGTTGAGTGAACTGAGGCAGATAGAGGTTTAAGAGACTTGCTTAAGATCACACAATTTGTAAGTGTCTGAAACTGAATTTGAACTTAGATCTTCCTGACTCCAGCACCATTGTTCTATCAAGTCTATCGTCTAATGCCTAATGTGTATATGTATATAAATATACATGTAAAATATACACACATATATATATACATATACACATACATATTTGTGCATATGTACTTGAACTTGTACATCTATGATTTAGAAATAATTATTCTTATATATTCACAGAACTTTAGAGCTAGATGAGAAAGTGAAAGCATAAAGTTTGTTACTTGCCCAAGGTCTCACTAGAGGCCGAAGTGGCATGATAAAGCCAGTTGTCTGACTCCTTGGTCAATTTTCTTCCCTCTTCATGTTATTTCTGCTATTACAACATTAAAGCTTTTCAAGGACTTCTACTTGATTGGTCTTGTGATTCTAGTTTTTTTTAAGTTTGTATGCTAGAAAGGTACCGTGATTTTTAAATTTAGTTAGGATGTTTTACTCATTCAGATTAGCCATGCCTCAGTTTGTTTAAATCAGTGAGTTCTTTCCATATTTCATGTACTATTATAGAGCAACACTAAGGGAAAATGAGATGATTGAATGCTTATCAAATAAAAGTTTCATTGCTGCTGTATACAAAAGCTTCCATAGCACCAGTACTGTAATTACAGTTCTTTTGCATTTAAATTAATCCAATGTAATCATAATAATTATGTGTTATTGGCTAAATTTGTTATTTGCAGTTGGAGCCAGGTATTAACGCTATGAACACTTTTAACTACACACTTGAGCATACTTGTTCTGATGTAATTCCTTTATAAAATAAAGCCCAAATATTAATCCCATTTTTCTGCAAAGTAGATTCAGGTTCATTTTCTAATTGTAGCTTCAATCAAATCACTTGAACTAAGATTTTTCTTTATTTTTTGAACCTAAATATCCCTATCTCATTTAGTCTAGAACTTCAGCAACCACCCACAAGTCCATCAGTCTATGTTGTCGATTGGTGCAGAAGCTCTGACTTATTCTTTTTCTGACCTGAGCCAGTTCACTGTCTCCTAAGCATCCTGGTGACTCCTTACTCTTGGAGCACTCCCTCACATAATTAATAGAATTAGTGCAAACATCCAAATGGCTTTCACTCTATTACAGCTCAGAATTCCTGAGTTTGAAGCCTACTACTTACCTCAGAACTAAGAAAATTATAGTAGTAGTAATAATAATTCATATAATAATTATTAACTTTATTATTATGGTAGTTATCACTTCTAAAGTATATATATATATATATATATTTCATATACATATCATCTTCAAAACAATACTGTGAGGTAAACATTATTGCTATCCTCATTTATAGATTAGGAAACTAAAGCTAAGAAAAAGATAATGACTTGTCTTGCTGATTCCATGTATTACACTTACCCACCACACCACCCAGCTGCCTAGATTTTGTGTTCTCAGGCAACATTTAGCTCTAATCTAACTTTAGGCAGACTGCTAAATCTAGAATATTTTACCAAAATCTCTACATTTTAAGGTGAGCAAGGAATAATTAAAATGGACAAAATTTAAGATGATTGGATCAAGTCGATTTAAAATTATCAGATTAATCTAATCATCTTAATCTAATCAATTTCAATTAATCAACTTGATCCAATCTGTTTTCTGAACATTAAGAAATTTTCACCCCTCTGAAGGTGTATGTCTTTCTCTCTTTATCTCAGATGAGAGTAGGGTTCTAGTATCACTGCCTCCTCCTCCCCTTATCCATGGCAGTTCTTTATTCCTCTTCACTATGAAATAACCATTTTACTCTATTTCCTCTTGGTCTACTCTACTATCATTTTAGCTCATTCCATTCCATTCACCACAACCTCAAGTTTTCCAACAATTTACACACTTTTTTTTTTAACCATTACCTTCCATCTTCAAATCAATACTAAGTTTTGGTTCCAAGGCAGAAAAGTGGTAAAGACTAGGCAATGGGTGGTAGGGGGGCAGGGGGTTAAAGTAACTTGCCCAGGGTCACACAGCTAGGAAGTGTCTGAGGTCAGATTTTAACCTAGGACCTCCTGTATCTAGGCCTGGCTCTCAATCCACTGAGCCACCCAGCTGCCTCCTATTCACATACTTTCAAAATACCCAGGCAATGATGATTAGTCTTTCATCATTACATTTGTTTGTTTCTTAGAGATCAAATTTACTGCTGAGTTTTAGGTTTTTCCCAGGAATGGTTAGAACTCCTTTAGTTAATTTAATGTCTATTTTTATCTTTTATAATTTTACATATTTTTGCTCTATATATTATTCTTGATTGTAAGTCCAGCTTTTTTACTCTGTAAAATGCTGTTTTCCACATCCTGCATTCCTTTAATGTAATGGCTGCTAAGACTTGTGTTATTCTGACTGTATTGCCACAGTACTTAAATTGTTTTCTTTTTGTTGCTAATAGTATTTTCTCCTTGGAGCCTCAGAATTTAGTAATGATGGTCCCATGCATTTTTTGTTCTCTTTAAAATGGTGATGAGTGGATTCTTTCAATTTCCATTTTACCCTCTGATTCTAGAATTTCTGTACAATTTTCCTTGAATTGTCCATTTTTGTCACTTTTAGCTTTGATTCAGTGGGGTTATTTTTAGGTTTTTTGTGTGGAGTATAAAAGGGTCAAGAAAGCTTTATGCCCTACCCACCATCTTCTCACAATGCCAGTCTTACCTTTCTATTGACTACTTACTGTCTAGCTCATTTTGACTGCTAAACATAGCCCTTTTATTCCTTGTACTTATAAAGTGCTGGATCCAACCCACAATATCCTTAACCAATGGAGTAATTCCAAATGCTGAGACTTAACCATTCCTTTGGTATATTGGAATACACTTATTATGGGAGTACAGTCAAAGTAATGGGAACATTCAAAGGAATGGTTCACAATAATGATGATCCAGTAAAGGATACTGAGAAGCACATAATTGAAACACACTTATGGTCTTGTGATTTTTATGTCATCACTCTTATCAGGTTATAAACTCCTTGAAGGAAGTGTACATGTGTTATTTAAATGTTTGTGTGTGTTCAGCTTTTCTTAAATCTGCCTTTAAAGTCTCCCATCCAAACTCTCCCCAATTAAGAACAAAGGAAAAACAAAATCCCTCTTAAAACAAGTATGGTCAAGCAAAAAAAAAATCTTCATTCTCTCTCTCTCTCTCTCTCTCTCTCTCTATATATATATATATATATATACTTTTAAAATTAAATTCTATACTCCTGTACTTTAAGTCTTTCATTTCTCTATGAAGATGTGAATAACTTTTCATTATTAGAATTCTGCAATCCTGGTTATTCATCATGCAGATCAGAGATTTTAATGTTTTCAAAGTTTTTGCTTGCAGTATATTGTTGTTTAATATAAATTATTCTACAGGTTCAGTTAAATTCACTATATATCTTTTCATATGTCTTCTAAAGTTTCTCTGAAACCATCCCCTCCATAATTTCTTACAGCACAATAATATTCTAGATTATTTATATACCATTACTTATTTAATCATTCCCCAATTTATGTACATGCCTCGAATACTCATTCATTGCTACTTCTAAATGATCTATAATGATTTTTTTCAAGTACTTAGCGTTTGCTTTGCTTAGCATTAATCCCTGCCTTAATTTATTCCATGTCTAATTCTCCTTCTTACTTCTCCCTTTTCCCTTCAATTTCTTTGTTGGGTGAGATGTGTGTGTGTGTAAGTGTATGTGGGTGTCTGTGTATATCTTTATCCTTCTCTCTTTTGATCAGTCAAGATGAGAGTTAGCTTTAATGTCTACCACTTTCCACCTATTCCTATTCTTTGGTTATAGATGTCTACTTGCAGTCCCTAATTATGAGAGAGGACTTTTGGAGGACAGTTTTGTGTATTTCCTTTTATTATTTTGCTCTGCCTCCCCAGAGTGCACATTAATCTTTATATCTTCTCTATTGAGTACTATATTGCAGGGGAGTCTGTGGTATATAGAAACCAACACACAAAATTTGGAGTCATGAAGAACTGACTTCAAATACTGCTTCAAGATGCACTAAGATCTTTGATCCTAATATGTCTGTAAAGATCTTTGCAGAATTTGTAGGACTGTATATGATTTTAAGTTTTAGTTTCAAACTGCACTAGAACATTTGGGATATGCACACATATAATGTTGGGTTATGGGGCATACTTCATGTATCATTAGCACAGATATTGATTAGAATTCTGATAGTGCCTAGAATTTAATTCCATTTAATAAGCATTCATTAAATGCCTACAATATACATGACAACTCTGTAAAGACTAAGAAGCAGAGAAGATGAGAGTATGCATTAGTGAAGATAGTTTTTTCATCAAGAATTTCTTATACCAATTTAATCACAGGTTAGATTTCATCTAATGACTCCTTGTTCTTATGCAATATAATCCCTTTTTTATTTTGGGAGATGGGAATGAGAACATTTTAACAAGGATATTTCATTCTATAAATTGTATATACTGAAGGAAAGAACTAAAATCTCAAAAAATATTGACATTTCCATTGACACAAGTTAGAAGTCTAAAATCTAATTTGAGTACACATAAAGAACATTTTCTACAGTTTAGAGGAGATCAAGAAGTCGAGGTTAATGGTAATGATTTTCTAAGAAAACAACAATGCTTGAAAACTGCCAGGTATTGAGCAATTGGATGTGAAAAGGACACAGTCAATTTTTGAAAAATTAGGTTGTTAAAGTTTTTGTCTTCTCAGGTTACAGCTTAGATATATCCTGCAATTAAAGGTGATATAATGAAGAAAGGAATATTTCCTTAGGTAACTTTTGAGGTTCATCAGATATTTCCTTGAAACATTTTGTGTGCTATTACAATAAAATTATGGAAGACACACATTTCCTAAGAAGAGACATAATTCCCAGGATAAAGAGTGTCTTCACTGAGTAAATCATATCTAGCCTAAAAATAATACAAATGCAAATTGTATTGACAAATGATACAGTGACACACTCCTGCACAGTTCCACTTGACAATTTATATAGTAAACAAATTGCTTTCAAGTGTCCCTGCAGATTTTCACTTAAATACAACTGTTGATTTTACAGGTCCGTTTTTTTTTCACTGATCCCATTTGTTGTCACTTCAATCATGTTTTATTCAAAATCAACACAAATCAAGAATTTAAATATAGGACTAATGATAGGAATTGATATTGACATGGACCTGGTGTCTATATAGTACAATAAAATTCTTTACTACTTTTCACTTGACACAATATGGCCATTTTCCACAAATAATTCAAGACTTTCTGTGGCATCTTGGGAAACTATAAAGTATGTACATATGAATGGTTATAATAATTATGGTAATAGTGATGGTGATGTTGAAGGTGAAGATGATAATTTTTCACTTTACCAGACATGAAGAACTTTGATAATTAAATCCAATGAGAAAAAAACTTCCTCTTGCATCAGTTTCTTATAAATCCAAAAGGTAAAACAACATTCTATAGTATTATTGTCTAGTTTGAACAAATGTTTGATCTGGATTTTGAGTAACCTAGGACAATATTTGAAGTTCAGTAAAAATCACAAAAAATATAGAAACTTCATTCTTGATTTTTCACATTTTGGCATCATTAAAGGACAGGTTATTTGAATTGTGATCATTTTAGGAATATTCCTGTTGATCTGAACTTAGTAAGCATTGCCAATATTCTTGCTCCTAAATGTAGAAGCAACTATAAGATACTTGAAGGATTAGATTCCAGAGGCACTAAAATGCTAACACACCTCCAAAAGTCTTTTGTTCCATCATCCACTGATATTCCTTTTCTTCCTTACCTACTTTGGAACTTCTTTCTTTAGAAGAATAGGTGATTTAGCCACTTTCTTTTGGAGGGATTCTGATAACCTGCAGTGGCTACTTTTATGTTTGTGGAATTTCTATGGACTTTGTTCCATACTAAACAGAAAGAGGTAGAAGGTAGAAAGGAACATAAAATGAATGAATTGCAATCTTATACCCACTATTTTGTGCTTCTATGTTATATACCCTCAGAACAAGGTTCTCTAAGTTACTACAGGGCATCAATGGGATATCTTGTTGTTGGAAGTTAATACTGTATGAGTAAAAAAAGTAAACAACAGCAATAACAACTTATTTACTCAATTCCTGATTTCCTGATTGTAGGCTCCCATCCCTGGGCTAAGGAAAGAAAGAAAGAAAAAATGAAATGAAACAAAACATGGATGCCACCTAAAAGAATTTCTGCTTATGGGTGTGCCTAAATCAAGTAAATGAATAAAATGTTTGATTGTGTTTATGATATATGAGTAATGTTTTTGCTTTCATTGACTTTAATTGGTCCAATTAAATGACTATAGATTAATGACTCAGGGATTGGTGAAGATCACAGAGAATGGGAAAAGAGAGATGAGTTTTCTTAAACAGGATAGGGGCTGAACCATAGTGTGACTGGTGGGAACAGTAAACTCATAACCTAAACAATTGAGAATATTGACACCATCCACAAAAAAAAAAAAAAAAAAAAAAAAAAAAAATGGGCCCAAAAAGTGGATGGAAGCCAAAGGCACTAAAAAACAGAAAGAGAAACAGATATTTTGTGGTTATGTGAAAGTGGCCTCTTATATTAGGTAGTACAAATAAGTGGAATGATTATTTGACTGGCAGTAAAATGCCTAGAGTTCTGTCTTTTGAATTGGATCAGGCTTGGATCACAATGCCCCAGTGGTGTCAAAATTTCATGAGTTCACAAAGCTGCACTTAATAATAATTGAAATCAAATGTTTTTAGGAGATAGGAAGCATTGTAATAAAAAAAAAAAACCTGATAGTCTGAGGTTTAAAGCCTCTAGAAAATTAGAGTTAGAACGGACAGGTCATATGTTATTGTTTGTTTAAAATTATATTATCACTTTACATGCTTTGGTTTCAGGGATTAAATATGTTTTTATTATTAAAAGTAGATTAGAACTCTCTATGGTACATAATGAAAAGTGTGCCATGAAGTGCTAATGCCTTCAAATATATGATTTCTGCAGTCTAGGAAAGACAATGAGTGATAGGACTGATAATTAAAAAAACTTTTATGGGAGCAAATAATCAATAGAATATCCTATGAAATTATAAAAATTTAGAGTTGAAAGAGACTTGGAAATCATTGCACTCAACTCCTTCATTTGACAAGTGGAGAAGCCAGGCTGAGAAAGTTCAAATGACTTGCCCTCAAATCAATCAACTCCATAGTGTATCTAGGTTGAAAAATCAAAGTCACATAACCTTTATGGCAGCAGAAATATTCATAAAGCACAGGTCACTTTGCCAAACACCTAAAGTGACCATTCCGATGTTTTCCCTAAGAAGAAAAGGAAAGACCAGCAATACAATACTTCACCCAAAAATATGCCTGTATACCCAGGGAAACCTGATCCCTGCTCAGTGAACAGGTACTCATGGCAAATCTGCTCAGTTTCCTATGAGTGCTCTTTTTGCCACTTCATGCTCCACCTTGAAGATATTCTAAACAAGCCTATGTCTCTATCTCTGTGTCTGTATCTGTCTGTCTGTCTCTGTCTCTGTCTCTGTCTCTGTCTCTCTCTCTCTCTGTCTGTCTCTTGTCTCCTTCTCTGTCTCTCTGTCTCTGTCTCCCTCTGTCTCTCTCTCTCTCTTTCTCTTTCTCTCTCTTTCTCTGTCTTTCTCTGTCTCTCTGTCTCGCTTTCTCCTTTCTTTCTTAGCCCCATGCAGGATTGTTCTCTTGAAATAACTTTGTGGAACTTTTATGTTTACTTGTTTGTATTTCCACTTCTAGGCATTTCAAATATAGGCATTTCTAAACACTACCTGCACTCCTCCTCACTTAGAATTCCTTCTCTCTCCCTAGACCCTAGACAGTGATAAGTGAGTTGGTACATTATCTTGCCTTAAAACAGGAAACCAAACCATTTCCTTTGCAACACTGCTTCCTTTTGTGAGTTGTTTTCCCTGACTAGAATGCAAGCTCACAGAATATTATTATATCTTACAAAATGTTTAAAGGAAGGTTTTCAGATATACAGGAAGACTTTCTTGAAATGGTCCATTTAAGTGAGCAGAAGTCAGAAAATAGTTTATATAATAATAACTATTGTAAAGACAAACTATGAAAGACTTAAGAACTCTGGACAAAACAAGACCACTGTTTCAGAGGACCAATGATGGAGCAGACTATTATCCACTTTCTTATAGAGAATGATGGATCTACAGTGAATAAGTGAAAACAAGACATGCTTTTGTTGATTTGGCTAATGTGGGAGTTTGTTTTGCTTGACTATGCATGTTTATCACAAGGGTTTTGTTTTTCTTTTTTCTTCTTCTATTTGGGGGGAAGATGGGAAACGAGAAAAGAACAGAGTAATTTTTTTTTAAAAAGGAAGAAAAAAAGGTCATTGAAGTATTTTTATAACAAATGGAAGAGAATAGATGAAAAATTACATGTGAACTTGAGCTTTCCATAATAAAGACTCACAGTTTCACTGACAATCTTCTTTTTTCTTGGTCAATTATAATGTGGAAATGCATATTTTATTTAGTGGTCAAACTCAGAATAAAAAAAATTTAATGTAATGTAAACACCTTGAGGAGGGAGATGACTGTGTTGACCTGTATTTGTATTTACATAGCACAGTGCCCAGCACATAGCAAATGCTTAATAAATATTTTTTCTTTCATTCATTCACTCCTCCTTCTAAAATACCTGTCCCTAATCAGAGCTGTGCCTTAGCAGGTCTAATCTGGCAGTAATATATAGGATAAATTGGAAAGGGAGGAGAGTAGAGAAGGAGGGTTTGGAAGCCAGAGCAACAGTTCAAATGCAACCTGCCAGGAGCAGCTAGATGGCCCAGTGAATAGAGAGCCAGGGCTGGAGACTAGAAGTCCTGGGTTCAATCTGGCCTCAGATACTTCCTTGGTGAAGTCACTTTACCTAACTGCCTAGCCCTTAGCACTCTTCTTCCTTGGAAATAATACTTAGTATAGCTTCTAAAAAAAAAAAAGCTAAGGGTTTGGTTTTTTGTTTATTTTTCTTAATGCAACTCACCAAAGTGATTTTCTGAAAATGTTGGTCTGACCATGTCCCACGCACACCCTAGTGACTAAATACAAAGACCTCTCTTTAGTGTTCAAAATCGTTCAAGACTTAGCCACTCCTCTCATCTTTATGGTCTTCCTGCACCTAATTACCACACCACCACTGTATACACTTCATTCCAGTGGCATTGATTTCCTGATTGCTCCACAAACAAGCCATTCCACCTCTCTCACACCTCTTCCTTTTCACCTCCACCTCCCAGTTTCCCTGGCTTCATTCAAGGCCAAATAAAATGCTACCTTTTACAATGAGACTTTTCCCGTCCCTCTTAATTCTAGTCCCCTCTTTCTACATATTTTTTGGCTTATTGTCTAGAATAATCAGCTCCTCTAGGGCAAGAATTGTCTTTTGCCTTTCTTTGTAATCTCTAATATTCATCATAGTGCCTGGCACTTAGTAGGTACTTAATAAATATACCTGATTCAATAAATGCCTGACTTGTTCATCTACAAGAACTTTCCTGATCTTTCTACCAACTTTCCCAAAAAAATTACTCTGAATTTACTTTCTATATATTTTGTATTTATTCTCTATGCTAATGTTATTGTCCCCCCTGCCCCTGCCTCTAACCCCAGTAGAAAATATGACTCTTGAAAGCAAGAATTATTTTGTTTTTGTTTTTGTATTCCTAGTGCCTGGTACCTAGTAGTACTTTAGTAAATTTTGATTAAATCAAAGGCTACCCAATGGAAGGGAATAAAGTTAAGTTAGGCAAGGCTAAGAATGCAGGGAAAACTTAAGGTTTTGCCTACTTGCTCTTATGAATTTGTTTTTGTTTTTAAACATTTTAACAAATTAATTTCAATATAATTGGTTTCCTTTATAACCCTGTATTTTTTAGGCATTTAAATGTTTTAGGCATGTAAAATATTATTTCTAAAAGGAATCTATTGGTTTCACCAGGCTACCAAGGAGGTCCATAAAAATAATTAAGAATCCCAGCAGAGTCTAACATGACTGTCCAGGAAAAGGAAATTAAGGTCAAATAGGGATGGGAGAAGAAAAGGGGTACACAATGACCAAGAATTCCTATACCTTATTTCTGGACATTGATAGGAAAGGAGGGGGAAAGTCTAGATGCTCTTTTTTTGTTTTTGTTTTTGTTTTTTTGGAGTCCAGATAAGAAAGTCTACTTCCAAAGGACAGATTCTACCATGTAGTCAGAGCAATTACATGGAGTTATCATGCCAGCAAATATTGTTAACCAGATGAAGTCTTTTAAAGAGTAAGAAAGCAATAGCCTTTTGAAGAATTACAGGACTAGAAAGATCATAGCAATGATCTAGTCTAGTCCAATGCTTTCATTATACAAATGGAGGCTCTAGAAAATGAAGTTATTTACCCAAAGTCCTTGGGATAAGAATAATCTTATAAGTAACAGCTAGAGCAGCTAAGTGACTCAGAGGAGAGAGAGCCAGGCCTAGAGACAGGAGGTCCTGAGTTCAAACCAAGCTTCAGACATGACCTATCTATGTGGCCCTGGGCAAGTCACTTAACCCCCATTGCCTAGCCCTTACCACTCTTCTGTCTTGGAACCAATACACAGTATGGATTCTAAGATAGAAGCTAAGAGTTTTATTAGTATTATTTATTAGTATTATTATTATTTAATAATAGTAACAGCTGACATTAATATAGATCTTTAAGGATTACGAAGTGCTCTACACACATTATCACACTTGACCTATACAACAAAGCTGTCTTCAGCTTTCAGCACTCTTCATCCCACCATATTTCTTTAGATAATCCTGAATTATGGCTTTTTTTCATCAAGAGAAATACAAAGTAAGATGGAATTTTCATGAGATGAGAAATATAGGTATATAGTTAAAACAAATGAATGGAGGGTTTTTTCCCTGAAATTTTATGTAACAAATTGTTCTTTGTTTCCCTTAAATGTTAGCTGTTGAGTCACTTCTACAAAATCTATAAAACTGCTCCATTTAAAATAGATCTCGTACAAGGTAGAACACTGGAATTTATACAAATAAAGGAATGCTCTGTTGTGTCATCACTTTAGGGAATTAGCTCTAGGGGTTAAACCACAAACTATACATAGGTTGGACCTCTAAGGTCCCTCCAGCTTTGAATCTATAGCCCTATGGTCAGAGATCATCTAGTCACACACCCCTCATTTTAAGGATGAGGAAACTGAGACCCAGAGAGGTTAAAGAACTGGCCTGTAGTTTCACAGGCACTAAATGGCAGATCCAGGATTCAGTTTCAGAGGGAAGATGCAACATTCTTTTCATGGAGTTGCCAAAGGCTCCTGAGAGGTTGACCCACTCTTATTTATTAAGCATCAACTCTGATCCAGGTACTGCTTGACTTAGGAGATACAAAGAAAGGCAAAAAACAGTCCCTACTCTCAAGTTGCTCACAGTCTAATGGGGAAACTAACAACTATGGACAGACAAGATAAGAACAGGTTGAACTAGAGAATATCAGGTGGAAGGCACTAAGGCTTGGGACTGGGAAAGGCTTCTTACAGAAAGTTTGTCTTTAGCTGAGACTTGAAGGAAGCCAGGGAAGCAAAGAGGTAGAGAGGATGAGGAAGATAGCTCTAAGCTGTCCAGAAGAAAAACAAGATCATCCCATCCGAGTAGAAAGCCAATAAAAACATTCAGAGTTGGTTAATCAATTATTTGTTCAAAGAATAGTAGGAAAACCAGTGTCCTGGAGGTTAAGTAATTTATTCCAGATCGCATAGAAATTATTATACTACATAGTCTCAAAGGCATGATTTGAACCCAGGTCTTCCAGATATCAAACCTAGTACTATGTCTTTAAATAAACAAATTTTCAAGATAAATAAATGAAATTTAAATAAATTAAACAAATTATTCTGAAAAGATATATCCGATAATATTTTCCATGTAATTAGGCCACATTCTATTATTATTAACAAAGAGATTCAAGAGGGAATACAGCATTCTTGTTCAAATCTGCACATAATATATTATGAGCAGTGGGGGTGAGGGGTGGAAATGCAGTAATTTTGCTTCTTTCATAATAGGAGATCCTTAGAATAGCTACTATTTCTATTCTAGCTTACGAATTTTTGGGGGGGAAGGCACTTGGTTCTTGTCTAGCTAAAAAAGCATGGAGGCATCAAACATTCCAATTCTAATTTTGCTACTGTACAGCTAGGTGTGTGGCCTTGGAAGAATTACTTAATTTCTATTTCTGATCTTATTTGTAAAATGGAGATAATAAGGTGCTTCTTTCCTGATAGTATTCATTGCAGATAAAAGTAGACAGTAGTTGTGGTGAAGCTAAAAAAAACCAACAAAACATAAAAATACTGTAGTAAATGCAACAAAAAGTAACATTATTATCTTAGCATTGCTCTTACCACTTAAAGTACTGAACTTTCAGACAAGCCCAGCAATATGCTGGAGCATTTCCAATTGGTTGGAGAAGAATTCTAAATTCTCAGTGTGAATATTTACAGCTCTGAAATCAGTAAATGCTACAAATCAGGGTCTGATTTATTGTCTTGTTGATTTCTAGACTTAAGAAAGAAATGGAGAAAATATTAATAATGAAGATTGAAGTTAACGAGTATCCTACATACATTTCTCAATATAACACAAAGCTGATTCTTAAACATTTACCAACACATACCTCAGGACAGAAAAGGACTAAAAATGTGATCTTGATAAGGATTCATAGTAGGAAAGAGCTTTCTTTATAAGAATAAAATTAAAAGTTCAATTTAAGTAAACAAACATTTACCAAGACCCTAGGGGATAAAAAGATTTTAAAAGTCATGATCTGGAAAGACTTTCATGAAATTATGGGAAGGGAAACAAGTAGAACCAAGAGAACATCATATAGAGTTAAAGAATTCATGTTTGAATAATAACCTGTGAATATCCACCTCCAGAGAAAGAACAGATAAATAGAAATATGAAAGACATAATTTAAATATACATTTTAAAGTGATGCCTTTTCTGGTGTAGGGAATGATGGAGATACCTGGGAATTTTAATGTAACTAACAAAAAATAAATTAATAATTTTTAAATGTTTAAGCTATTATTTATGATCTAGTAGAGAAGGTAGATATTTATAAGAATAAATATGATAAAGTTAGAATGTAATAAGGAGCAGAATGCCTTAAGAAAATCTAAGAAGGGATGTTCCTTTCAACTGTAGTGGGGCAAGGGTGAGGAGAGGAAAGAGGGAAGGAGCTAGTCAAGACAGGTATTATGGAAAAAATAATACCTGATAACATTCTGACTGGGATATATATAACAGAAAAAGATAAGATAGTATTGCATTCCAGATGTGGAGCAATCCCTGTATAAATGCCCAGAAGCTGGAGAATATACCACCCAAGGTCTTAGAATAACCAGGCATTTATTTTGGCTAGACTATGAATAATGATCAAAAAGTAGTGTGGACAGAGAATAGAGTTAAATAAGGCTGGCAAAGAAGGTTGGAGTCAAATTAAGGAGTCTTAAATGCCAAGATAAGACATTTGTATTCTGTGAGATAGGCAGTAGGGAGTCACCATGTTTTTAGTAAGAAATGAGATAGTAAATCCCTAGCATGTCCCTTAACCTCTGTATCCATTTCCTCATTTGTTTCCTCATTCCTAATACATTAGGAAAATTATTTTGGCAGGTATTGGAGGAAAAATTTAGAGAGGCGAAAAAATGGAGGCAGGTTCACCAGTAAAAAATCCATTCCAGGAGTTCAGAATAGAGGAGAGGAAGACCTGAATAGAGTTGATAGCTGAAAAACTTGAGCAAAGGACAGAGGTTCAAGTGATATATATTTTTTTACATCCTTACCTTCCGTCTTGGAGTCAGTACTGTGTATTGGCTCCAAGGCAGAAGAGTGGTAAGGGTAGGCAATGAGGATCAAGTGACTTGCCCAGGGTCACACAGCTGGGAAGTGTCTGAGGCCAGATTTGAACCTAGGATCTCCCATCTCTGAGCCTGGTTCTCAATCCACTGAGCTACCCAGCTGCCCCCTCAAGTGATATTTTGATGATAGAAGTGACAAGGCTTGACAACTGATTGACTATAAGAGGGAAGGCTTGGAAGAGAGAAGAATCAAAGATGATACTCCAAGGTTTTCTTTTTTGTTGTTGTTTAAGCCTTTACCTTATGTCTTAGACTCTATTCTGAGCATCAGTTCCAAGGCAGAAAAACAGTAAAGGCTAGACAATTGGACTTAAGTGACTCGCCCAATGTCACACACTTGGTAAGTATCTGAGGCTACACTTGAGCCCAGGACCTCCCATCTCCAGATCTGGCTCTCTATTCACTGAGCCACCTAGCTAAAAGGCTTTTTAATGAGGTTAGTAGATTTGTTGTGATGCAACAGAAAGAAAGGCAATCCAATTGGCATGTGGACAAACAAGCAGTAGGTATCCCATTCAGCCTGACAAGAGCACCAGCCTCTCTCCCTCTATGGCATTCCTTGTGCTTAGCCTCTATAAGTCTGACTCACAGGGGACCAGTATTTCTAGGCTGGACCACACACTCCAGAGCTGACTATGTTATCATAAAAGAGAATGCCGGAATGTCAGGTGAGATCTGTGTGCCCCAGCAATCCAACTCTAGGCACTCTGGTTAGGTGGGTATTTTTTCCCTCTGTGTTTGTACTTGCATTTTCCTATGTTGGATGTCACCGAGGACTCTTGCAAAATAGGCAGTAAGTACTTTAAGCTGCTAGAGGGCTAAAGGTACAGGGAACACTAAAATGCTCCGGGCAGTGATGACAAGGTAGGACAAGGTAGGACAAGGTCAGTGGTGACTGTGCCTTGGACAACACCTTCAGGGACCTTCCCTAACTCTCTGGGGTGTGCCCAAGACAGAAGTCATAGAATTGCCTTTCCAAAGGGGAAGGAACTAAGGAATAAGGACTTATGAAAGACGCTCCCCTCTTCCTCCAGCCCTAGAGGGCTTGATGTGGCAATCATAGATGGGACTGAGTGAACTACATGAAATAATAAGATTAGCATGTGGTATAGTAATAATATGCCACTCAAGTGACAGTAGGAAATCTTGACAGCATGATTGCTGCTTAAGCTACTATTCCTTTCCCACCCATACAGGCTCCAGCTGGAGTAGACAAACAACCTGCCTAGATTCATAGGAATTTCCCTTTAAAATCTAACCTTGGATCTTCTCAATAGCTCCAGCCATGGTAGGGGAAGTATTCTTTTTTTTTTTTAATTTTTTAGAAAAATTTTCCATGGTTACATGATTCATGTTCTTACTTTCCCCTTCACCCCCCCAACTCCCCACCCCATAGCTGATACACATTTCCATTGGTTTTAACATGTGTCATTGATCAAGACCTATTTCTATATGATTGATAGTTGCATTGGTGTGTTCCTTTCAGGTCTGCATAGGGGAAGTAGTCTCAATAGGGCTTTTCTGATGGAATAGGAGCAAGACTTCAAGGAATTTATTATTATAATTACTAATAATAACAAATAGCTAGCATTTAATAGGGAACTCCAAGGCTTGGGAAGTTTACGATATTGATATATCCCCAAAACAAATAAATGTGACCACTGGGAGATGCAGTGTTATGTAGCAAAAATTATACTGGATAGTCAAGATTTGGCTTTGCTGTCCTATAACCTTGGATGAGTTTCTTTACCTTTCTGGGTCTCAGTTTGCCTATTTTTAAATAATGGGGTTGATCTAAATATCCAGTCCAACTCTAAATCTTATGCTGTTGAGAGCCTATTTGGGAATTATGATGGAGAACAGGGAGAAGCGTTGGTTGGTCTATATCAATTTGCTCTGCAGAGTGCCATCTTGAGCCAGGAAGAAGTGCTTAAAATAGAAATATTTCTTAATGGCACAAATTAGAGCTTTAAAGACAATTTGGAAGAGTATCCTATTCCTAGAAATAGTTGACATAGTTGGTATGACCATGACACTAAACAGCTGTCCATTAGCTACTATGGAGAATCCCCAATTCATGAAAAATGGGGATCAATCAGAGTTAAGGCTTCTCAAGGGATAGTTAGTCTAGGGTCATTGTTCTTTCTCAGAGCCAGTCTTAATCATGCAAATGCCACCCCCAGACTATAAGAGGGAACCCTTAGGAAGGCAAAAGCACCCTAAGAATGAATAAGGAGATACCATCCATACGCCTTCATCTCATGAGGTAACAGCTTTATTGAGGCTACTAAGGACTGATGTCTCCAAGGTGGGGACTCAAGACACTTTATCCAGAGGGGCAGTAAACAAGCAACTAAGTGAAGAGGATCCATCGCTAATGGAATAAAATCTATATTGTACAGCTTCTATGTTAAAAACAAACAAACAAACAAACAAACAAACAAACAAACAAAAACCTTATTTTCTGTCTTAGAAGTGATACTTAGTATTGGTTCCAAAACAGAAGAGCAGGAAGGGGGAGGCAGTTAGGGTTAAGTGACTTGCCATAGGTTATATAACCAGGAAGTATCTATAGTCAAATTTGAACTCAGGAGCTACCATCTCCAGGCTTGGTTCTCTTTTCATTGAACTACCTAGCTGCCCCTCAGCTTTTCTCTTAATTGCAATTAAGGTAATTTTTTTTAAGCCAAGAGTCAAGTAAACCCTGCTGGGTTCTGGGGCCTCAGAACTAAGTAGAGCAATGGAATGCACCATGCCAGAAAAGATCACCCTAGGGGAAGTAGTTACAGAAAAAGGGAGACCTGCACTACAGGTCTGCTGTGACCAAAAACTATTTTATAGGACCAGGTCATTCAGGTCAAGTAACCACAGGACTGGTCAACATGGGCTCTACAGGGGAAGCCTCAAAGCTCTAGATACAGCAAAATCTCTGCCTTGATCAATGTCAAGGTCAATAAATAGCAGAGTGGAAGGAGTGATGGCTGTGGAATCAGAGAACATTGGTTCAAAGTCCACTTCCAGTATTCACTACTTGTATGCCCTTGGGCAAGCCACAACTTCTATGCCTCAGTTGCCACTCTGCAAAGTAAGGGAATTGGATTAGATGACCTTCAAGGTCGCTTTCAGCCCTTCATCTATGACCTAGGATCCTCCCCTGAACCTGATTCACATCAAAGACATTGAAGCCCTCAGTAGCCTGGGACAAAGGGATGAGAAAAGTGCAGGTCAGGGCCTTGATCCACTCTGGAAGGTGAGAAATCATTGACCTAATGCAGAGCAAGAGTGGGGTTACTTCTTTAGACTTTATTTGAAGAAAGACCTTAAAGAGCAAGTTGTGAGGAGGGTTACTTCAATTTGCATCGTCAACACAAAGAAACCATGTGGTAGCCAAGCAAGGAAAAGAGGACTCTCCCAAATGGCAGCTAGAGCTTGACCCGGTCACCAAGATGAAAAGTCAGCCTGTCTCAGCCCGAGGAGGCCTATTCATGGAAACTTGTTTATGAATATGAGAAAGTAAGGGTTTTAAACTTGGGTTTCTTAAATAGGTAACTCATGGGAATAAAGGAAGGCATAAAAACCAGAAATTGCCCCTCCTGTCAGGACCCCATCAACCTGCAAGAAAGGGACATTGGGAAAAACTAGAGTAGCTACTAATATCAACCAGCCTTTTAAAAGATGGACAAGAAACTTGTAAGCTAGCTCTATATATGGATGCACTATTACCCATAATTTTAGAATAGGCTATGACCAGCAACTAGTAGTAGTAAAGACCTTGACAACAACCACACGGAATACCAATGAATGAAGGGAAAATACCAGTGCCCTTGCTGGTGTGAACCAGTTTTCCCCAAGAACATGGAAGTAGGTCAAATCACGTATCCTCACAGAGTAGGCAAAAGAAAGGGGTAGAATTGATCTTAGAGGAGAGATACTATTACCACAATCAAGAAACTAGGACAGTGGAACTGTGAAAAGAAAGACTGTAGTTTGTGCCAATAACACTGGCAAGGTTGGACTAAATAAATGCTGAGGTTTGTTTCAACTCTGAATTCTATGAAGGGCACCAGTCCTTTTCCCCATCAATCTATAGAAAGCAAATTAACTCAAGTTAGATAATAGCATTCTGAGACAAAGAAATGAAGTTCTCCAAATTTGGTCACCTTGGGTGGCTTTCTCTGAGTTGTGGGTGGCCCCAGGAAGAGTTTTGTGCACTGAAACACCCTGAAAATTGATGGGAGTCTAAAAGTGCAACATATAGCAAATAGCTGGGGTACTGATGACTCCACATCATAAGGTCATGTTGCAAAAGCTACATCCTTGACAACACTTCCTTTTGATTCCTAAGCCCTTCCTGATTCCCTTAGGTGTTCCTATTCCTGAATTCACAGAATACTAACAGATGGTGCCATGTAAAAACAAGCAAATGAATAGGTCTGTATATAAATACATAAATAGATAGATAGATAGATAGATAGATAGATAGATAGATAGATAGATAGATAGATAGATAGATAGATAATACAGAAGAGCAGGTTTTAGTGACAGATTGATGTCAGCCTTATACTTTTCAAGTGTAAGATGTTTGCAGGATAGGACAGCTAGGTAGCACACTGGATAGAGTGTCAAGCCCGAGTCAGAATGACCTGTGTTCAAATCTGGCCTCAGACACTTTCTAGCTTTGTGACCCAGAGTAAGACACTTAACTCCATTTGCCAAGTCCTTGACCTTCTGTCTTAGAGGTGTTACGAGGACAGAAAGTAAGGGTTTAATTTTTAAAAAATATATTGACAGGACATCTAGGTGGAAATGCTTACCAGAATGTTCAAAATACAGAACTAGAGTTCAGGGCAGAGATTTTGGATTGATATAGAGATTTAACAATCACCTGCATAAAACCAATATTGGATAGTAAAGGGAGAGTAGACAGAAAAGAGGCAGACGATGAAAGACCAGAAAATTCTACGTTTAGGAATCAGCAGGAAGATTAATCAACTAATGAAGAAAATGAGAAGAATTAGACTATAGTAATGTCACTAAGTCAAAAGAGGAAAACGTCAGAAACAAGAAAAGGTCATTGACTCTGGCAATCAACATTTGATTCTGGCTATAGCTCTAGTCTGGTAGTTTTGTTGAAACACAATCACTGAGTGCTAACAAAGTGGACTATCAAGTTCTTGTTTACAATAACAGCTTCAAGGACTTCCTCAAAGAAGCTAAGAAATAGCTGGGAGCTTCCAAGCTTCATTAGACTTGATTTCCATTTTGTTATTAGTTCATCATATTAATTGAGATGGCTGGACTCATCAAATAACTCAGACAGGATAGATGTCATACAATACTAATTCCTGGCTCTGCCTCTTACCACGTGATCTTGGAAAAGTTCCTAAACTTCTCTAGACCACAGCTACATAGGGTGCTGACTGAATAGCCTCAAATATGGCCAGCCAAGACATTTAGGGAATGCCCCTCAGTAGCATAATTCCCTTCAGCAATCCCAGCTCCTGGCAAGGAGAAACAAAAACAGTACTTAGTCCCACTTACTGTAAAAATGCTATGACTTTCTCTTTTATCATCATGATTGGAAGGCTAGAAAAACCTACAGGGAATGAGATGTCAGAAACAGGGATAAGGAAAGAGGATCAATGACAGAAACAATAGGAAAAAAAATGGAGATAGCTGTTGGGAAGGGAAGGAAACAAAAAGGAATAATTATTAATATAGCATCAGTTACTATGTGCCAGGCACTGTCTGTCCTAAGTGCTTTACAAATGATATCTTATTCAATTCTCATCACAATCCTGGAAGGTATGTGCTGTTATTATCCTTATCTTACATTTAAAGAAACTGAGGCAAACGGGGATTGTGACTTGGCCAGAGTTACACAGCTAGTGTCTGAGACCACATTTGAAGTCAAGTCTTCCTCTCTCCAAGACCAGACTTCTGTAATGCTACTTAGCTGCCTGTTAGTGGTGAATTAATTCCTCCATGCAGGCTTATTTTTCCATACTGCCCACCCAAACCAAACTCGACAAATTGCCCACCATACACCCTACTTCTCTACTCCATCCCTATCTATGCCTCTTTCCCAAAATATGCATCATTCACCACTCTCTGAACCTTCTTCTAAATACCCTCTCCAGCACCCAGTCCCAAAACTACCCTACCCCTTCCCTGGGCATAGCTGCCATAATGCAAATATGCCAACTTTTCCACTACCCACATCTTCTACCAGACCCCCCAGGAAATACCTATCTCCTTACACCTACCCAAAGGTATTCCTCCACATTCTTAACATTCCTATCTAAGCAGGAAACAAGAAGGAAAATTAGAGGAGAGCAATGAGGAGATACTAATTAAAACTGATAGGATAGGTGGGAGAATAAGTGGTCAGAGTGGGTGTAGTTGGTCAGTAATACACCTACAAGACATGCAAATAAGCCATTAAATGAAGATTATATGATTTTGTCAGATGGAGAATTCCTAGCATGGGAACCCCCTCTCTCTGACTAAGTAGATAACTGCTAGGGAGCTTACACAGCTAGTAAGTGTCAAATGTGGAGTTTAAACCCAGTTTTCCTAATTCTAGTACAAATATTCTATCCTCTACACCAGTGGTTCCCAAACTTTTTTGGCCTGCCGCCCCCTTTCCAGAAAAAATATTACTTAGCGCCCCCTGGAAATTATGAAACTATTTATCGAACTCAGAATAGAATGTTAATACAAAAAAAAAAGCCATCACCACTCCCCTGGATTGCTGCAGCACCCATCAGGGGGCGGAAGTACCCACTTTGGGAATCACTGTTCTACACCAAAAGTGCCTCTCTTCCACTAGATTACTAGTACATAATATAAAATGTACCAAAATAGCAAAATGTACCAAAATAGCAAAATATAAAATGTACGAAAATGGCAAAATAGATTACTAGTACATAATATAAAATGTACCAAAATAGCAAAAATAATTTCTAGGTTTCCTATAGATCACATGTCTTCTGGTCTTGAAAACACTAGTACGGGGGGCAGTTGGGTGTCAGCTGAGTACCTCAGTGGATGGAGAGCCAGGCCCAGAGAATGAGAAGTCCTGGGTTCAAATCTGACCTCAAACACTTCCTAGCTGTGTGTCACTTGACCTCCATTACCTAGCCCTTACTATTCTTCTGCCTTAGAACTAATACACAGAAGTGATTCTAAGATGGAAAGTGAGGGTTAAAAAAAAAAAAAAAGAAAGAAAGAAAGAAAAGACTAGTAGGTTATTCTAACCTTGATATGGCTACACGGGAGAGAATAGTGAATGTTCCAGCAAGTATTGTTTTCAAGTGTGTCATTGTCACTGACCTTATGTCAGAATGCCATTAGTGCCCTTCTTCTCGGTGTTGTTGGAAGCAAATCTCTCCATTATGTCGCCTTTGCTGACATCATCTCGCTGTCCTGAAGGTCCAAGACCTCTGAGTAGAGTCAGGTATAGACAAGCCCTGAGGGAAAGGAAGTTAAAGAACCCAGGAACCAAGGAGACAGGAAACTGCTTCCACAGGCACTGCTCCCCCTCCCCCCAACCCAGGTATAGACAAGGCTCAGAGAAAGGAAGTTAAAGAACCCAGGAACCAAGGAGACAGGAAACTGCTTCCACAGGCACTGCCCCCCCACCCCCACCCCAACCCAGGTATAGACAAGCCCTCAGGGAAAGGAAGTTAAAGAACCCAGGAACCAAGGAGACAGGAAACTGCTTCCACAGGCACTGCCCCCCCACCCCCACCCCAACCCAGGTATAGACAAGCCCTCAGGGAAAGGAAGTTAAAGAACCCAGGAACCAAGGAGACAGGAAACTGCTTCCACAGGCACTGCCCCCCCACCCCCACCCCAACCCAGGTATAGACAAGCCCTCAGGGAAAGGAAGTTAAAGAACCCAGGAACCAAGGAGACAGGAAACTGCTTCCACAGGCATTGCCCCACCCCCACCCCACCCCACCCCCACCCCTGTGGCCCAGGCAAATTGAGAAAGGACAGTTAGTTCCTGAGATGTGACCTGTGAGGGCTAATGGATGGAGAAAAGAGCTGCTGAGTGGTGGCCAGGTGGTCTCTGGGGCCTCCTGGCTGCAGCACTGGAGAGCTGAAGGAACCATTGTGAGAGTTAGCCACAGGCCCACCATGGCGGCCAATAGAGTAGAAAGCTAAGTATCTCTCTCCCTCTTTCTTACCTTTCCCTCCCTTGACTACTCCTATAACTTGGATTTGATGAAGTGACGATCAGCCTCATAATTTTAATTATTAGCGTCAACATAATGCCTAGAAAATAGTAGTCACTATAGAAATGTTTATATCCTCCTGCTTTCTCTGTGCCTCTGGCCTCAGCCCAACCCTCAAAAGTGTTTCTCAAGAAACTTAATATGAGGGAAGACAAAGAGAGATAGTCTAGGAACACCATCTTGGCTACCAGGCCTCCCAGAGTCACGCTGAGGTCTCTCCCTCCTTCCAACCTAATCAGCTTTGTAGTCAAAGACTATGGACCACTTTAGGAAAACCAGCCCAGGGTCGGGGCTCTTCCTACTTTTCTTTGTCCATGTGTGTCCCTCTTAGAGTGGGACAGAAACTGGTTCCCTCATTAGGATTATCAGCATCAGCTGCCACATTCTACCCCTCAAAAATCAACTAACATTATAGCACAGCCTAATGCATGACTCCCTCCATTATCATAACTCAACCTCTCCCCCCCCCCAAAAAAAAAAGTAGATAGATTTCCTTCTTTGCTTACTTTGTATTATATTTCTAAAGTCAGAACTAGTGGCTTCTTTAATTATTGAGTCAAATAAGCATTTATTAAGGGCCTACTATGTACCAGGCATTTTGCTAAATGCTAGTGTTAACTGTGGACATTTAAAATATAATATGAAGTAACTGTGACATTTAAAATCGTAATAATATACAGTATGATTGTCAGAAATCTCTGCTAAATCTAGCCACAGAGTCTACCATGACTTTCATTCCAGAACTCTTGGCAGCCTTGATGAGATTAGTTGAACAAACAATGCCCAGCTAGATATTCTAATGAAGGAACCCCAACAACATCCTCCCTTGAACATTGGGGCCCTTAATCCCATCTCCTGCTTGGCCATTCTTGCTCAAGAGCTCCTCACTCCCTTTTCCTGCTTGAACATCCAGCCTGTTAATGAGCTGATCAGAAGCTACATCATCTTCTAGCTTGTAGGGCTAACCTCCTCCTTCCTTTTGGGAAGACTTCACCCCACATGCCTACTTAACTTTTCTCTCCCCATAAATCCTTCTGATTTTATTATTTTCCAAGTTAACACTAGGAATCCAAAAAAAATAAATAAATAAATAAAAAGGCAAAAGATAATCCCCTGTTCTCAGGGAACTAAGCTAGTCTTGAAACTAAGTTTATAGGATAGTAGCTTCCAAAACTTTCAGACTCACAGCAAAAATCTTGAATCAAAGTACAGAAAAAGCAGCTTGGTTGAAAAGTGATTGTTGTTATTTCTTTAATAAAGTAGAATACTATAATGGACATCCTCCCTCTTGGAAGTTCAAAGTAACGCCTTGATATCTTGAACAGTTAGTTGTTAGGCATACTCCCAAGGATGTGATCCAATTCCAAAAACCTTCAGGTATCTGAGAGAACAGTCAAAAAAATATGAGGAGGTCTGGTTAATATTGGCCATAGAACACGAGGGAATTGGAGTCATTGAATCATAGATTGGAAGCTGAAAAGATCCTTAGAGGGCATGTAGTCCCATCTTCTTATTTGATAGATGAGAGAAATGAGGCAGGTTACACAGGTAGAGTGGCAGAAAAAGAATTCAAACTAGGGTCTCCTGATTCCAAATGTATCAGTTTTCCCACCATGCTAGCCCCAAAGGTGCAGTGTCCTCTTCACCACGGGTACCCTCCTCCTGAAACATAAATCTGGAGGTGAATTTAACAGAAAAATTCAATTAGTCAAAATTGGATCTTGGACCTTTCATTATCTTTCATGAATTATATATGTTCTGCCTACAGAGAATATCAGCTCCTTGAAGGAGGACATTTTTTCATTTTTGTCTTTGTGTCCTTAGCATCTAACACACAAGTAGGAATTTAAATTCTTGATGAGTGAAAAACTGGGAGGGAGAAAGGGTAAGTACTAGGAACCAGGCCCTGAGTCCTACATGGTCTCACTGCCTCTCACCTCACTCCTCTTCTTTTTGTCTGAATCCTCCCAAAACACACTACAGCTGTTCAAGCTCTCAGGCTCATCCTCAGTCTCAGGCATTCTTTTTTGTACTTATGCCAAAACCCAGAATGCTCTGCTGAGCTCAGTACCCCCATGGCTGTCAATGTCTCCCAGCTGCTTTGTCTCTCCACCTCACACTAGGCCTCCTTTGTCTGAAAATCACTCACCACAACTACTCGACACTTTTCCTACTCAGTCCAGAATGTACTCACTGCAATTGCCAACTCTCCATCCATACTGCTGCATTCAGAGCACTCAGTCAACCTCCAGCTTACCAGTATTTTGGCTGCTTCCCAACAACCCTAAATGCTGCCCCTTAAAAAATTGCCATCACTCACTTCCTCTTCAGCTGTCTGCACAATGTTAGGATATAGTAGGCAGTAGGGAATATTATTTTGAAAGGGGTATACCTATTTCTGTCTTCCTCTCTCTCCATCTTGTCTCAGAAACTTCTAACATCATAGGTTCCTAGAAGTCATGGAGTTAACACTCAAGAGGACAGGAAATAGTACAACTACAAGGAGATCCCAAAAAAGTAAAGAGACCTGTAGAAAAGCTTTCTCAATATTTGCCTAGTTTACCCTTATGTCCCAAGTTCTCAGAAAAAAAAAAAAGACAAAAAAGGAAGGCTGAAAGATCAGGAAAGAAGCCTGCTAAATCAGGAGGAGGAATAGAGGGAAAGAATAGAGCAGATTTCTCAGGCAGTTGAAGAATGATTCAAATCATTTTTTAGAGATGACATAAGCTTTAGAAGTGTGGTAAACTTCTTGGGAAATTTGGGGAGGAGGCATGAGTGATTAAAAATTTCATTTCAACAAGGAAGGATCAAGAAAACATTAAGGGAGATAAGTAAAGGTTGGGAAACGCTTTTCTCAAGATAATGTGTGAGAGAGAGATAGAGGTGGGTAAGAGAGAAGCCAGAAAGAGGGGAGAGAGAGAGAGAGAGAGAGAGAGAGAGAGAGAGAGAGAGAGAGAGAGAGAGAGA